>NW_025919745.1:0-48102 GCF_907164915.1 Impatiens glandulifera | reverse complement strand
AGTTCCTCAGGAAGTGATTCAACATCCACAACAAGGGAGTGGTATCTAACCACCTGCGTCAATTCATCCATGAAAATTCATATTTATAGGAGTAAATCCTTGCTCAGATCAAAAGTAGAATGCATTCTTATGATAACAGACAAACTGACCTTAAATCCTGAATTGTTTCCAGAAGGAATGTTGTGAAACAATCTACATCCATTATGATCAATTTCGCTGCCGTGGATTAAACTTAATAATCAGATGGAGACAAGAAAAGGGTAGTGACTAGAGAAGAAAATAAATAAAACTGCAGTCAGAAAGAAAATTATTATTTAGAGGTTCAGGCTAAAGCTACAACCATATCTGTTTGATTAAGAAAAGAAAAGGGATAATTTGAAGAATCCAAATCCTGAGGTTGAGATTATCGTTTTTTGATGACCCTTTGAGGGCATTTATTTAGAGAATTCCCCAACCCCACAAAATCTAACCCTTCCCAAACAAGCTTAGATCTAGGACAGATTGTTAGGTTCCCACTCAACTCAACAGAGCTTTTTGCATAATCAACAGAGAGAGAGAGAGTTTCTCAACAACTATAGAAGATTCATCACAATTTTACCTCAGACGTCCATGGATTGGTTCCGGAGCTTGGATAATTTGTGCACCATGAACGTATCCTAAGGCCTGCAATTACTTGGGGTTAGTAAAATTATGAATGTGTGTGAGACTATGTTGAGCAGTTTGTTATACAGACTGTGATTGATTGTTACTACTACACTACACATGAAGATAAGATATTACCTATCTATCTATGTTGAGTAGTTAGTGTTATAAAGACTGTGATTGATTGTTACTGCACACACATAGAGATGAGATTACCTGGTGTCCAAGGCAAACACCCAATATAGGTATATCTCCGCACTCTTGAAGTAGCTTAAGACATATTCCTAACAATTAAAATTAAAAGGAAGAACATGACAAGGAAATAGCAATAGGTAAGTAAGTAACATGTCTAAAATGGAATAAAATAGAGAAGATTCATTGAAGTAAGTAAGTAAGTAACCTATGTCTGTGGGGCATGTTGGTGAACCAGGACCAGGTGATATGACGATATTGTCAAAGGCATTTTCTTGGTACAAATAATGGTAAGCATCTTCCCAAGTCCATTGGTCGTTTCTCACAACAAGAGGAGGCACTATATATATATAATAAATATAAAATGAATATGGAAGAAAAGAAAAGAAAAGAAAAGAAAGAGGAAATGTGTTGATATAGACCTCCGTTGATTACTGACAAGTGTTGGAAGACATTGTATGTATAGCTATCATAGTTATCAATTAACAATGTCCTGATTAATCCCATGTTCCGAGTGGTGGGATTCTCCTGCTCCTCCTCCTCTGTCTTTTTCTTCCTTGCTAGATATATCCCTTTTTGTTCCAAATTGGCAGGCGCCATGTCCGAAGAAACAAGGGCGTCATGGTTTGATATTTTAATATTAATCTTGAGGCTGAGCCTGTTTCTGTGTCTGTGTCTGTGCCTGTGCAGCAGTAACCCCCCGATGGAAGGTCTAACGAGCAGTAGATGATGATGATGATTATTATTTTTGGTTGTCATCCGATCTAAGAAAGGCGGCGTTGTTGTTGTTGTTGTTGTTATCGGAGAGAGAGAAACCCACCGCAAAATTCATCATCTCTTCTTCAAATCAATATATCTGTAATTTTTTTGTGAGGAAAAGAAGAGGAAGGGTACTAGTCTGTATAAATAGAGAAAACAGTAAGATCTAGAAATAGAATAGAATACTGTAGGAGGTAGAAGAAGACGAGGAAGAGTCTGAAGAGAGCAGGACTGGATGTATAAAGTGAACCTACCTACTATTACTATTACTATTACTCTTCTTCTCTTCTCTTCTCTTCTCTTCTCTTCTCTTCTCTTCTCTTCTCTTCTCTTCTCTTCTCTTATAAACTGATGGCTGCCGGCTGGACTGGCGGCTATTGGAGGAAGCTAATAAGAGTATGGAGGTGGAGGGATTCGATCGATCGCCACCACTGTTGTAATTTAATATGTTTTGTTGTAATATAAATATATATGTGTGTGTGGGGTTTAAAGGGGGAGGAAGACACGGTAGTTGATTACAGTTTTCTTTGTTCTAATAGAAAAGACACAGCCTCATATCTCTTTATTATTATTATTATTATTTTTTATTAAAGAGAATATGGGGGGAGCTGCCTGGCTGAAGAAGAAGAAGAGACTATTACTAATGATTGTTCCCACAAAGTCACAAACAACAAAACCAAAGTATGCAACCAACCCACATGTTCATTCATTTCTTTTCTTTTCTTTTCTTTTCATTTCACCCAAATATTAGTGGCCCGGACCCCTCCTCTATCAACCCAACACAACCAAAACCAGCCCAATTCGCTCTAATTAAATATTCCCCCCACTCAACTCAAAATTAAATTTTAAAAATCCCCTTTCATTAAATGTTTGCAAAGCATAATAAGGTAAGGAATGAATTAATGAATTTATGCATACAAAGCATGCTTTGCACGTGACTCGTATTGGATCAGTTTTTAGTTTTTGACATAAAAAGAAAAGGGCGGTACCTAATTGAATGATATAAAATTACAAGGGACAAAATTGAAAGATATAAATAATGTTTCGGATTAAATTGACAGAGCAAGAAAGAAAAAAGATCGCAAAGTTGAATTTCCGGCCGGCCGCCCGCCGCAACTATGGAAGGTGAAGACGATAATAAGAATATGATGATGAGTAAATTCATGGTTGGTTCTATTCCATCTGTGTACTACATCCCAGACTTCATCACAGAGCAAGAGCAAGTGCAGCTGCTAGATAATGTATCAAATTAATTAATTAATTAATTACCTAGCATTCTAGGGTTTTCCCCATTTCTTTCTCACTTTCTGATTTTCTTTCTTTCGTCCTTCTTCGTCTGTCTGTCTGTCTTCTTCTTCCTGTATGTAGATCACTCATGCCCCTATTGCCAAATGGAAATCATTGAAGAACAGGAGACTGCAAAATTGGGGTAACCATTCTTCATCGCATTATATTATTTATTGTCTTCTTCCATACTCCTCCTATCAACCACCGGTTTCTTTTTCAGGAGGTGTTGTCCATGAAAAGGGTCTCCTTCCCCAAGATTGTAAGTGTAACAGCATCGCCCCCCTCTGTCTGTCTGTCTGTCTTTCCGTCCGTCATTCCTTTATAATAATCAATAATATATTATTATTATTATTATTATATGCAGTGCCTCCTTGGTTGACAAATATGACACTCAGAATATCCAAAGCATCGATGGGCTTTTTCCCTTGTGCAATCAATCATGTTCTCATCAACGAATATCTACCTGATCAAGGCATAATGGTATCAATTTCAACCTACTCTTTTCTTTCTTTCTTTCTTTCTTTCCATTTCTAAATTTTACTAACATGGTGTGGTGTGTGTTTTTGTAAATTTAGCCTCACCAGGATGGACCTGCTTATTTTCCGGTTGTAGCAATCTTGTCACTTGAATCACCTGTTGTTATGGATTTTACTCCCCATTCTTTACCAAGCAGCAGCAGCAGCAACAACAACAACACTCCTTTTTTTCTGTCCTACTGATGCCTCGAAGTTTGCTTATATTTAAAGATCAGGCTTACTCAGGTGTAATTTATTTATTTAAATAATCTATTTCAGTTCCTTCCATGTTAAGGATAAAATTAAGCTCTACATGTTATTTTACCAGATTATTTACATGGTATAAAGGATTGTGAGGTGCATCATTTTAAGGAGGTGAGGAATCAAACAAATTTACATTTGTTACTTTACTTGTCTGTTCATCATGATCATCTGATTTTTTCTTTCTTTCTTTCTTTCTTTCAGTCTGTGAATCTTACTGATCGGGATTTGAAGCGCTTACTAGAACGAGAGGAAGGAAACGCCACTGAGATCCACAGATCTACATAGAGGATTTCGCTAACCTGTCGCGTGGTATCAAAGGTGTATAAAAATCTTTTCAAGTTGAAGTAGTTACAATTTGTCACCTCCCTCCTTCCCTTAGAATGAATGTGAATGTCTGTCAGAGAGAGACTCTATAAATAAATGCAAAGTTTTCATTCTATAAATAAAACATTGTGGGACATGTTAAGGGTGGTCAGATTAGGTAGGTTTGATCTTTATTGTGGGACATGTTCCTATTCCTATTTAGGAGGATATCCATGAGGTAAAAAAAGAAAAAGCAATGATGGATGTGAAGACCAAATGGATGGGAAGTGTTGTGGTTCTCAATTTGTTTCAACTTGTCTTATTATTATATATATATATATATATATGTATGCTGGTTATATCAAAAGTATATATATATATATATATATATAACAAAGACTAGTTATGAACCGAATCTGTCAAAAGGCAATTGCGTTCAGATTGATTACCTTGACCAAAACAATACGGACTAGGCTCCTCCTCCTCCTCCTGTTGTTGTTTTTCATTTGATGGTTAACGTCAAAGCAGCTTGTTTTGACTTTTTATACTAAACAACGAATTATTATGATTAGATTAGATGGCCAAACCCCCCACCACCACCACATGTAGCGTGTTTTAATCAAACTTATTGGAGATTGAATGTTAGAACACAAACTATCTGATTAATAGTTACAATTTCCAATTACAAATCAAACTAAAAACAATTTTAATGAATTTTACAAGCATCAATCATTCTTCTTAATTTATTAATATTGTACAAGGATCATCAATCGAGTAGCATAAGGATGATGATGATGATGATGAACAAGTAAGAGTTGTAGAAGAAAAGAATTCACAAATTAATTAGCACAAAAATCTACTGAACTTGCTTGCAGGAGGAGAGGAGGATAGGATAGGATGGATGATCATGATGATGATGAACTGCAGTAATCAGTCCAAGAATCACGACTCCATCTACTATTATTATTATTATTATTATTATGATCATGGTGCTGGTGGTGGTGCTTCATGATCATGGTGGCATCTTTATCTGCAGAAGAAGCAGCCCCAAGCAACTTCAATAGGGCCATGGCTTTGCTTTTTCCCTTTGAGGAAGTCTGGCCATTCTGTGCAACATCCTGAATTCCTTCAAACAACCAGAACCCCGACTCCTTTATATGCTCGACTACCTTTTCTCCTCCACACTGCGCCAAATTCAGCAACGCCGAAACCGAATTCTCCTTGGTTCTCGGACTCGATCCCGTGCTCATATCCAACAAATCGATCAGTACCTCTATTCCGGACACCTTCCCGAAAGCATCCGGAGCCTCCTCACATCCAGCCACCTGCGCTATCACCGCCGTCGCGTCCTCCACCAGGCCAACTCTCCCGTCCTTCAATATCAACGAGAAGAGTGCCGGCACGCACCCCAATTCGATTACGCTGGCCCGATTCAGAGGATACAGGCATATTCCAAACAGGGCCTTGAGCGCATCCTTGACCGTTCTGGATACGGAATTAGGGCTGGGGCGAAGAATGTCAACGAGGGCGTAGAGGATGTCGCGCTTGGATCCGATTATGGATCGGTAATTCTCGACGAGGAGGAGGCTGTAGATGGTGGCGGCGACCGACTGGGCGGCGGAAGGGGAGGTAGGGTTTCGGAGAGCGTGAGAGAGAGCGTCGAGGATCCCGCGGGTTGACATTAAGGACTCGCGATCGGATATGGAGAGGTTGAGGAGGGCGGCGGCGGCGTTCTCTTGGCAGAGGGAGGAGGGTGAGTAGAGGAACTCGGAGATGTAAGGAATGGCTCCGGCATCGGCGATCAAGGCTCTGCTCTCGGGGTCCTGCTTCGAGATCATTCGGAGCTCGCAGATCGCTTCGCTTCTCATGCTTTCGGACACGGAACCCAGCTTCGAAACCAACTTCTTTGCTCTTACTCGTTTCTCTTCCATTTCTTTTCTTTTCTCTTCTCTTCTCTTTCTAGAATCGCAAATTGCAAAAGGGGCATCAATCAATCAATCAATAGAATGAATGGATTAATTATATATACATGGGAAAACGTCAAGCAAGCAAAGCAAGCAAGCGAGCCGCCACTTTGAAACTAACTTCGTCTCTTTCCTGGCCACCGACGACAGACAAGATAGACGAGATAAACATTAACATTTATGGGCAAAATTGAATAATACTTCTTCTTCAGTTTATAAAGTCAAATAAATCTTTATATCTACCTAACCATGTTTCCCCATTCAAAAATAAATCAGCTCTTTAGCACATATTTATTTATTTTACTTTGCATTATTTAAATAAATATTTCTCAAACAAAACACTATTATTTTTATTTAGTCTTCTCAATTAATAATCATATAACCTCTAAAAATATCAACATCTTCAAATTTTTTTTACAGTTTTTACCTCAAAACTCACATTTTTCTCAAATCCTATGTGGATAATAAACCAAATGATAGGCTAAATTAATTTAACTTATGTTGATTTCATTATGTCTTGTGGCTTACTTTCAAATGAAACAAGAAATAACTTTTCTAAAAGTCATTTCGTATAAAGTTAGGCTTGAAACCAAGAATATAATTTTATTTAATACTATAAAAAATACTAACTTTGACTTTTTAGAGTCGTTATTTAATTTTTTCTTTAAAAAAATAAATGTTTTTGCATGTTCTCAAACGCGAATAAAAGAGATTTTGATCAACGTTCAGTGTTTGGTTAAAGGGCGTCGACGTTATGTCTCACGTGCACATCAATGATAGTCTCTACTCTATAGTATAAACTCTTGGTCATTTTATACAAAAGTAATTTTTTTTACACTCTATTTGTTTATTTCACCCTATATGCGTCTGAGGACAAATCCAAACATAAACATACGACTAAAAATTTGTAACAATCTATTTCTAGGACATGCGTCTAGGTTGTCGTCATTATACATAAAATAAATAGATAAAATCGAAATAAATATCAAATGAAGTTGGGATCGAGATAAATATCAAATGAAGTTGAGATCTCAATAATACCTACTAACTATACAAGTTTCCTCCCACTTCTAGCAACTATAGAAACGATTTTCAAAGCCTAAAGATCGGGCTAGCTAAAAAACCGCGAGAGCTCCTTAGACACTTCAATGACGGATCTTCGTTTTCTTCCTTTAAAAATCTCTCTTGCCCCTCCAAAACCCTCAAAAATCATCTCCTTGAACTATACAAGATCTCCTTATTTATCTCCCATTACTGAATATTCTAGACCTAAAAAAGAAAACTCAAAATCAAATCCCGCGAAATCTAATCGTTTGGGGGCAAAATCAAACTTTTGTTATTGTTTGACATTCCTAGGCCTTTGAAATTCCGTCTTAGAACCTAATTCTCCCTTCATTGTGACGGATCGTCTCTCGCGTTCTCAAACTCATTCACTCTTCACGGCCTAACCTTAGAGGAGATGTCACTTGACCTTTTCGTTTTTATTATTGAGAACGTTGATAGTTTCCACTTGGGTTTTTATTCCCTCGTTTTTTTCTCTTTTTTTCAATGATGATGATGAAGACAATTTTTTTATTTGTCATTTATTCAACAAAATGTCCATAGTACCGACTTAGGGTTTTATTGTGTTTTTTTCAAAACATCCCAACTTTCGTAAAGCCTCTTTCTCCTTTTTTTTCTTGTTTATTTGTGTTTTTTATGTTATGTTCTCAACAAAATATCCCTAGTATTCACTTAGGGGTTTATTTTACTTCTCGTTTTCGTAGTGGAGAAATGAAGTTTAGATTTGTCTAGCCCTTTAGTTGTTGTCGTCTTTTTTTATTTGCATTCGTTTTTTTTCTTGGATCAAAACGTTTTCAAAAGTTGGATTCATCCAATCTTTTAATGCCAATGATCGCTCTGAATTTTTTCTTTGAGTGATTTTATTTTGCTCAAACATCAAGTGCAACGATTATCTCAAACTCAACTTTAACCATTTTTCAGAAGGTTCATCCTTACTTTCGGAAGGCTGTGTGTTTTGATCTTTATGCTTCGTTTTTTTATGACATATTCGGGATGTATTTGATAGAATCGGTACGCTTTCATTCTTATCTTTGACAATCAAGACACGAGTCTGGTTGAACGACAAACGATAATTTCATTATCTCAATCTCTATGAATATGCGCATTTTTATTCATTTTTTTAGACCGGGATAATATCCAACCGAATTAATACATTTATATTATTTCTCAAATCGATAGTCTAGATGAGCAACAAATGGTGATATCAATGTCTCAACCAATACAGGCATTGTCGTTATTTTTTCGAAGCCTTCATATTCTTACGCATGGCTCTCATAAATCACATCTTTTTTAAAAACGTTTTAAGTTTGAGGATCATTTAAAAAAACAGATATTTTAAGCATTAGCGTAGTTTGAAATTTGAAAGAGTGTTTATTTGCAGTTCAGATCTTCTGCTACCGATTGCCGTGTTCCCCTGTGGCGGACCAATCAGATTGCAGCATTATTATTTTAATAATAAATCAATCTGGGCAGGAGAGGGAGGGAGGGAGAATCCGGAATCCGGGTTTAGGCCCGGGTTCACACAAGACGCCGTTAACGGAAGCGCCCGTTAACGCCATGAAATAATATAATATTCAGATGATAAACAGATAAGATATCTTCGCTCTAATCTACACGCCCGTTGCCATGACCCTCATGTAAACCCCGCATACCCACCCATGAGAAGAACGCCTGCCGTTCATGAAAATACACTTACACGTCCATGTAAAGACCAAATTGACAGTCATATTATATTTACGTTTATTAAATATTAATTTAATTTATTAAATAACACAAGCAGCGATATAATATTCGCTTCAAGTAATTCAATCTTTTATTTTCTAGGAATTTTTATTTACTTTTTTTATTTAATTTTTTTTTGCCTCGAGACTCTCTGGAGCGAAGATATATCGGGTATCCAGTCGATCCACATAAAGTATAATATCGGGTGGATTTTTCTTTGTTAACGAATTTATAGAAGACAAAACTCTGCGGTTGAAAGCCTGTTCCATTACTCCAGGCTTCAGACCTGGTGTGTCAAATACTTTGACCTTAACTCCATTAACAATTCCAGACATCTCCTTCACAACAGCAGTGGCAGGTTCAAAGGCATTAATAGAAGCTCTTTCTTCACCAAAAATGGAGTTTATGGTCGCACTCTTGCCTACTCCGGATTTCCCAACGATGAGAACATTTACAGAGAAGTCCAGGTTATCTTTTCTCTCTGCTTCAAGCTCTATAGCAGTCCGCTTAGCAGAGTCAAGGCTAAAACTTTGACCAGCTTGCCTTCCGGCAACAAGTGCGAGCCTATACAAGACTTGTGCTGCAATAGATTCATCAGATGAAACACCCAGACTCTGGACAATCCTCAGGAACTTCACCCTCAATGCCTGTACCTTCTCCAGCTTCTTTTTCTCTTCTTCACTCAAGTTGTCCTCAGATTCTCCAGCTCTTGCAAGATTGGAAGGAGGGAGAAAGCTTGGATGGGTTGGCCTGGTGACAGGCCTCAAAGACATACCTGAGGATCCCAAACCAGCAGGACGCTCAATCGAGAAGAGCCTGGATCCATCTTGGGAAGTTATTGTGATATTGCCACTATCAGAGCCAGCAGATGATGCCGCCTTCAAGAGAGCAGCCAATGCAGCAGAATCAAATAACTCTTTCCCCTCTCCTTCTTCGTTTCCACCTCTTCATCTGAGTCTGTGACAATCTGACCATCCATTCTATCGGATTGATCATAAGAGCTTCTGTCTATAACTGTGTGTGAACCAGCGCCCGAAAGTTCCAATTCATCCATAAATTGTTTGGCAGCCTCAGAGCTTCCAAAAATCATGTCATCAATTTCGCCGCCATCTGAAACTGACCCGTCAAACTCTTCTTCTTCTGTATCTTCTCCATCTGCAGCTTCTAGTTTCATATGGAAGCCCTCAAGTGAAGCTGTATTAGCAACCCTGTCAGCACTTTTATCAGATATTGCTTCTGTTTTATGCTCATTCTGTGGTATATCTGTTTTTTCATCATCACTATTCTCCAGCACAGCTTTAGAAGGCTCAGATTCTGGATCTCCAATAATAGCATTCTCAGAAACATAATTTTCTGCTGTCACTGTGGAAGTCCTAATGTTGTCATCAAAGGACCCTTCCAACGCATCCAATTCCGAAGTGTTCGTATGAGCCGATACACTGCTGCTGACTGCAATTGGTTCAGGTCCGGCGTCTGAATCTTTTATTGCTTTCACATCGCCAGCAACACACACTTTCTCTTGTGGTGTATGGACCGAGTCAACACTTCCAACAGCAGAACCTTCTTTAGTAGTAATATTAACCCCATCTCCTTCAGTTGCAGCAGAATATAGTATGGCAGCACTTCCAACATCGGAACCTCCTTCAGGATTAACGATAACCTTATCCCCTTCAGTTTCAGCAGAATATAGTATAGCAGCACTTCCAACATCGGAACCTTCTTCGGGATTAACAATAACCTTATCTCCTTCAGTTGCAGCAGAATCTACTTCTGTTGGAACATCTTCAACCCTGTTGGAAAATTGTCCAGGTTTTTGTATGGAACCCAAAGCTTCAGTTGTCCCTCCATCTGGCTGGAACTTGCCCAAGTCAATGGAAACCAAATCAAAAGCACCAACCTTAGCAAGAGAAGCAGTTTCCACAAGCTCGTCGAGAAACTTTTCAATTTCATGGCCAGCATGTTCATGTTCATGTTCGTGTCCATTAGAAGGTGCATTGCTCAAAATGGAATGAGCTTCAACATCTCCATTAACTTGTGTAGCTTCTTCTGGGGCTGCTTGAGAAGCATTAACTATTTCTGTAGCAGAATCCTCATAAGGCTCAAGTTTCAAGCTGTCTTCCGGACCTGCTTCAGAACCAGTTTCCACAAGTTCCTCAAGAAACTTTTGAATTTCATGGCTAGCTTGTTCATGTTCATGTTCATTAGAAGGTATGTGGCTCCAAATGGCAGGAGCTTCCACCTTCTTCAATTCAGTATTATTGTCATTAACACTAGGATTCTCAGCAATAATTCCAGATTCATTAGAAACATCAACTGCTGGACTAGTAAAATCTGCAACATCATTCCCTTGAAAAGAAGCATTCTGGACAACTTTTTCTTCTTCTTCTTCTTCTTCTTCTTCAGGGACAAATAAAAACTCACCTTGGGAAGCTTTTTCATCATCATCATCATTGTTATCATCGCCGCCTGCTTCCAAGATTGCTGGAGTGGAAACATTGGGCATTGGAATTGGTGAGGAATCGAGGAAAGTGTCAGTATCATCATCATCATCATCTAATCCTACTAGACTTGCTTTGTTCTCCGGGGCATCCTCCTCTTCCTCGATAGGATTCTTGAAATCATTATCTTCAAACTCCTCCTTACCACTAACGTAGCCGTCATCATTATCAACATCAACATCAACATGAAGATGAGAAAGAGAAGAGCCATCATCAGTAGTTCCACCATTTAAATGAAGAATGGTGCCATTGCTGCTGCTAGCGATACTCTTGCCTCCGTTAAGTTGGTTTCAACTCTCTACAGCATCATCGGGGTTAATCGAAGTAAAATAAATAATAAAAAGTAAATAAAAAAGTAACTAAGACTCGAACCTGTTGGCGATGAGGAGATGGAGGAGAGAAGAGAAGCGGGTTGAGTATGAGAATCATCCATGATGGAATTATGTACTACTTCTTCCTTCCTTCCTTCCTTCCTTCCGCATGAAATTGAATGAATGGATGACATGAATGGGTTAATCGGGGGGAGCGAGCGATAGGGAAGAAAGAGAGTAGTTGTTTTGGGAGAAGAAGCTAAGCTGGGTTGGGCTGGGCGAAGAATTGAGAGAGGATGGCGAAGATAAGGTGTCTTACTAATAATAAGACACAAAACACAAACACAAAACAGACTTAATAGAAAGAGTCTGAGAGACTATAAGAGAGAGAGAAAGGGCACATACTGAACTCCGCCGTTTCTCAAAGATCTTATTAATCCCTTCTTTCTTTCTTATTATACAATTTGTTTTATCTTTTTAATTAAACTTTGTTTATAAATATAACTTATCTTATTATATTTTATGATGACGAGGGCAAACCCGTACTTTTACATTTTTCTTGGTCAACCGTTTGTTTGGCTTTCAAATGTTATAATTGATTGATAGGCTTTTACAGTTTTCAAGTGATTCATTTGAGTTGTTACTGTTAAGTTTTCAATTATCAATATTATGAAAATATGTAGTTCAGATCTTCTGCGTATCGATTGCCGTGTTTCACCTGATGGCGGACCAATCAGATTGCAGCATTATTATTTTAATAATAAATCAATCTGGGCAGGAGAGGGAGGGAGAGGGAGAATCGGAATCCGGGTTTCGGCCCGGGTTCACACAAGACGCCGTTAACGGAAGCGCCCGTTAACGCCATGAAATAATATAATATTCAGATGATAAACAGATAAGATATCTTCGCTCTGATCTACACGCCCGTTGCCATGACCCTCATGTAAACCCCGCATACCCACCATGAGAAGAACGCCTGCGTTCATGAAAATACACTTACACGTCCATGTAAGACCGAATTGACAGTCATATTATATTTACGTTATTAAATATTAATTTAATTTATTAAATAACACAGGCAGCGATATAATATTCGCTTCAAGTAATTCAATCTTTTATTTTCTAGGAATTTTTATTTACTTTTTTTATTTAATTTTTTTTTTGCCTCGAGACTCTCTGGAGCGAAGATATATTTGCTTCAATTAATTTAATTAAAAACCTCATGTAAACCCCCCTACCCACCCATGTAAAGACCGCTTGCCTACCATGTAAAGACACTTACCGTTTATGTGAAGACCAAAATGACATGGATTTTATATTTCCGTTTATTAAATATTAATTCAATTAATTGAAGATGACATGCAGCAACGAACAAATCTTCGCCTCAATTACCGGCTAGTTTTTTTTTCCTATTTTTTTTTTATTTCATTTTTTTTGCCTCGAGACTCTCTGGAGCGAAGATATATTTGCTTCAATTAATTTTAATAAAAACCTCATGTAAAACCCCCCTACCCACCCATGTAAAGACCGCTTGCCTACCATGTAAAGACACTTACCCGTTTATGTGAAGACCAAAATGACATGGATTTTTATATTTCGTTTATTAAATATTAATTCAATTAATTGAAGATGACATGCAGCAACCGAACAAATCTTCGCCTCAATTACGGCTAGTTTTTTTTTCCTATTTTTTTTTTTTATTTTCATTTTTTTTTGCCTCGAGACTCTCTGGAGCGAAGATATATTTGCTTTCAATTCATTCTAATAAAAAACATCATGTAAAACCCCCCCTACCCACCCATGAGAAGACCGCTTGACTACCATGTAAAGACACTTACCGTCTATGTAAAGCCCAAAATGACATGGATTTTATATTTCCGTTTATTAAATATTTAATTCAATTAATTGAAGATGACATGCAGCAACGAACAAATCTTCGCCTCAATTACGGCTAGATTTTTTTTCATAATTTTTTTTTATTTCATTTTTTTTGGCTGGAGACCTTCATGAGCGAAGATATATGTTGCTTCAATAATTCATTACTTTTTTTTATTTATTTAAATTTTTTCGGTGGAAAAGAACATTTGTTCGCCTAGACCATGTTCCATGTAAATGGATTGAATAGTCGCTTCTCGAGAGAACACTTATTCGCCCCTGGTCCCTGTGTCATGTTACATGGAATGAATAGTCGCTTTTCGAAAGAAGACATGTTCGCCCCGGTTACATGAATATAATACCCCCTAATATGATTATTTTATTATCATTCCGCCCGATTCATCTCTCTCTCTTCTGCTCCTTTTCACGGCGATTCGTAACCGGCTCCCCGTCGACCGAACCTGAATCCACATCTTCACGACTACACAATGGTACGTATTCCTGACTAGTAACTTTTAATATTAGGATTATGGAACTTACTACACTAGATTCTGTTATTGATGTTGTTGTTCTCTTTAATCTTTAGGAAACCCTACTCTCAAAATGTCACCTTGACTGTAAATCAATGTTATTTAGGAAAACTTACCTAGTGTTGTGTTTTGTGATATTATTCCCTGAAACCCTAGTACATACTCACAAAGACGTTTTTTTTTTCATGCACGTGCAGGCAACTGCCTCAGCATCCGTCCAAAACTTTGGCAAAGACTGTGATTTTATGCCCAAATCAATTAACAAGTGAAGAGATAGTACTCTTCGTACATTTCTCCCTTTTTTTTCCATATTGTTTAAGTTTTCATCCTGTTTAACTGAAATATTTATGATTGTTCTTAAACAGCACTTGATGCAACAATATGCTAACACATGTGGTGCCACGGTGTCAATGAGGTGGCGAGACGATGTTACCCACGTCATAGCATCCACCGATTCTAATGGTGGATGCGGTCGCACTATCAAAGTATTGAAGGGCATATTGACGGGAGTTGGGTCCTTACATTGATTGTGAGACTCTGTTATTCTTAACCCTTTACTGTTAACTCAATATTCATTTTCACGTATATGAAACTAAAACACCTATTGCTTTTATACAGGGATAAAATCATCAATCAGATTTAACTGTTACGTGGACGAGGAACCATACGAGGTGCAGCGAGATAATCATGGGACTGTGGGCGGTTCCAAGAGCTGGCAGAATGCGGTATTTGAACAATGTAAGTTTTGTCTTATTCCTACTCCTCCATATGATATTCAATTGTCCATGATTACTAATAATGTATTGTATTTTCTTTCAGCTGCCCACACTCTTCGACAGTTACACCTTCATATTTGCAGGGGAATTCATCCGGCTTACAAACTTGATCTTATGGGGTTTGTAATTGCTGGAGGAGGTACAACTAAAGAAATGGAGAATCCATTTGTCGAGCCCGAGGACGACAAAACTATAGTTGTATACGACAAGTCTCGGCACGATGTTAATGAACTTGTTTGGGTATTGAGGCAGAGAATCATCTGAAGACATATTTGGATGTGTTTGGTGTTCCTCACACAAGCTTGCTAGAATCCATTGCTGCTTGTGATTTGCAGCCTTTGTTTTTGTAATAGACATGTGTTGGTTTAATTTGTTACTTAATATTTGAATATTTTGCATCTCTGAAAATTCAATGTCATATTTGATTTGAGGAATTATGTTTTTTGTTCTTCGAATTGTTTTTTTTTTTTAAACATCAGCCTTATATTTAACTAAATCTTGAAACATTAAGAAATACTGTATAACTTGAAGTATATAATTTGATAAATAATTAATATTTTTTAAACTACTGTCAAAATAATATTTGTAAAACAATTGTCAAATAATAATGTGAAGAAAATCTTCGCTTACTGATTGATTGATTGATTATTAATTTAATTTCATAATAATTTTTGTCATTTAATTATTAAAATGAATAATTTTTTTAACAAGTCACCTCAACGCCACCTAACACCTGCACCTTTTCATTAAATGCTGCATTGCAGCAAGCCATGCTGCTAAGCTAGACAAACTTTGTACTCTTCTCTTCTCTCTACTGTACGACCATTTCGTTCGCCGGAGGTTATACTACATTGTCTACCATCGACCTCTCCTTCGCCGGAGACTTCATTATAATATCAATCCCATCTTCCTAAATTATAAAATGGTATGTTTTTGAATGTCATCTATACCTCCTTACTTTTCTTCCCAACCTTTTCTATGTTTTTTGAATACTCGACATGAAATGTTCTGTTCTTTTTGATTATCAGGAAGGAATAGTATCAGCGGAGAATGATATGGACGAGAATGATATTATTGATTTAAGGTAACATTGTTTAACTTCTCCCAATTTTTGTAGTGCACATTGTAAGCGAAGATCTCTTCACTACTATATTATGAGATAATATCTTATGAAGCGAAACTATATTCGCCTATATTACAATCTTCATACTGTTGAAGTGAAGCTTTCTTCGCTTATATTGTTTTCACTTTCCAATAATCTACAAACCTTTATTTTTCCACTTGTTCAAACTGAACAGCGAATCTGCTACTTGTCGTCGTCAATTGAATTTCGATGGAAACGGCCAACCTTTGGAGGACATCGAATCCAACTTAATTCCATTTTTAGGTAGAGAATTTGAGAGTGAAGAAGAAGGCTACGTATTCTACTTAGCATACGCTAAACTAATAGGATTTGGTATAAGGCGCAGTTCAAAACATGTAGACAAGGAGGGTAAAATACTGGATAGAGTTTTTTGTTGTAGTGCACAGGGTGAACGGGGAAAGGACAAACGTGATGTCTATGTGAAACGTAGACGTTCTGTGACTCGGTTCTGTTGTGAAGCGAATTGAGGATAAAGCGTTGCAGACAATGGGAAAGTTCAAGTGGTAAATTTTATTAGTGATCATAGTCATCCTCTTGCAAAGTCCAAAGAAAAACTCACCTGTATAGATGCCATAGGAATATTTCTGCAAGTTGCAGGCTTAAATATCGAGATGGCCACTAACGTGGGAATCCTCCTAAGTCATCACATGCTCTAATGTCTAAAACAAATCGTGGAAGGGAGAATCTAGGTTTTCTTCCTGAGGATTACAAAATTACCTGCGTCACCGGAAAAGAACAGAGAGTGTAATTTTTGGGGAAAACAGGGGGTGTATTAGAGTATTTGCAGAAACAAACAACATACCAATGATCCTGGTTTTTATAATGCTTTTCAACTTGATGCGGACGATTTGATAACGAATATTTTTTGGTGTGATTCCAACCATGCGGTCCGATATTCATACTTCGGAGACGTGGTCAGTTTTGACCACACATTACAGGAAGAAAATGAAGGTCGTCCAGTTGCGGCTTTTGTAGGTGTCAATCATCACAAACAATCATTCTTTTTTGGAGACAGCTCTATTATACGATGAAACTGCGATGACTTTTGATGGTTGTTTGAGACTTTCACCAAAGCTATGCATGGAAAACACCAAAAACCATTCTACAGATCAAGACGCGGCCATGGCTAAGGCCTTGGCGTCTCAATGGCCCGAAACAAATCATCGTCTCTGTATTTGGCACATATTTCAAATGCAGCATACATCTTAGCTCGGTGTTCATAATTTCAGAGATTTTTTCTAAGGATTTTTCTTCGGTATATATGATTTTGAAGAAGAGATAGAGTTGTTGAAGCTTGGAATCAAATGTTGACAAACTACGGGCTTGAAAACAACGATTGGTGAAAGCATGTTTAGCATCAGGCGAAGTGGGCATTAGGTGTATGGACGACAAAGTTTGTGCTGACTATGAGACAACACAGAGAAGTGAGAGGTATGAAACAGTATGTTGAAAAGGTACTGCTCCTACAAACACAAGTTTTTAGAATTTTTCAAACACTTTGAAAGACTACTCGATGAAAGAAGATATGATGTGTTGAAGGCTGATTTCAAATCAATTACCAGCCAACCAAGTCTTAACTATCCAGTTTTGATCTTAAAGGATGCCTGCAAAGTTTACACCCCAGAGGTCTTTAAGTGCTTTGAACAACAATGGTTTATGTCGCATGATTGTGGTGTTGAAATGTTAGAGGATGTCGACACACACAGAAAATACAAGGTAACACCCCACACTAGGAGATGCTCTCATACAGTTACAGTTCATAAGAATGACGATAAGAATATCGAGTGTAGCTGCTGTAAATTTGAATTTGGAGGGATTTTGTGTGCTCACATCCTAAAGATTTTCACAACGATTGACGTGTTGAAGATTCCTCCGGCGTTGATATTGAAGAGGTGGACAAGAACAGCCAAAGATGGAATATTTGGAACTGATCCAATCGTGGACAGTACTAATGTTGATCCGAGTGAGCTTCATAACATAAGATACAGAGATTTGTGTGGGTTGTCCATGCATTTATTTAACAAGGCAGCCGAAAGAGATGACACTTACAATCATGTCAAAGAAATCATGCTGAGCCAGTGCACGTTTGTGGATAAAAAATTGCAGGAGAGTATAAATATGCAAACTCCACCAACCGGTTTATCACGTTCTGCCGAGGGTGCCCCTGTTCAAGCAAAAAGAATTAAAACTAAGAAGCCAACAAAGTCGGGTAAGAGAAGGAAAGGTGGACTGGAGAAGAACTCAAGAAAACGAAAATCAACAAGAATAACTAGTGAATCACATATTCCGGTATGAAATTGCTGACTTACCCTTCTTTACTAATAATTGTGTTATTAATATTCATATATAACATACTTTTAAATAAATTTGATATTCCTTTCCAGCCATCAAGTGCAATGCCAACGACAACTCCTCAGTTCTCAACTCCTCAACAATGGGACGAAAGTTTCAGCATGGACGCAATACTCCGTTCACTGTTCTTTTGTCATCTCAACTATCGAATTCCAGTTTCATGTGAAATCTGATATGTATATAGTATTGTATGTACGTTGGATTTGAAACAAAGAATAAGGTCGAATGTATGCATGCGAAGTTTTATGAAATACCAAATGAATGACCACACTAATTCATTTCTAAAAAATTACAAACACCTAAATCAATCGAATATTTATTCGCCCCAAGTCAACTAATATTAAGTATCCTTTTAGTTGCAAATTGAGAAAATGAAACATAATACTGAAGCGAATATGTGTTCGCTTGAACCTCACCATGTATCTCGGTCGAATATTTATTCTCCTCATATTTGTCTGATGAAATTGATCTTTATGTTGAAACTGGTATTTACATGTCGGGGTAAGTGCAGTGACATGACAAGTCATCCCGCTTCTCATGGATGAGATGGTGGCTTTACATTATCAATAATTTGAGGCGAATATGTATTCGCTTCATCGAAAATATGTCTTAGAGGCGAATATTTATTCTCTTCATATTTCTTTCATGAAATTCGAGGCTTCACATATATATTTTATGAAGAGAAGGTCTTTGAAGCGAATATTTATGCGGCTCATGTTTATTTCACTTAATTTATTCATTTAACACATAATTGAACAAGTATTTGAAAATCAAATTTCATAAAAAACACACTTCATGTATACACGTTCATTAGTGTGAGGATGTGAAGTAACAATTTTTGAGAATTGAAATTACACAACATATTCTTTATTGTAACAATAAATCATTACAATTATAGGAATAGTTTAATTACCCCATCTGTCTATGAGTACATTATTGTACTCATGTGAACTAAAATTCTTTGTAAAATTTAATTCCACAATATGTATACAGTTCCTAATTCATTGACTTATCCATTTACGGCAGGAATTGTAGACCTTGCTCCTGGCCTTGTTTAGCTCCGAGCCAATGACACGCCAAAGTATTCCATCCTCAATGTCTTTATTTGGTTCCTTACATTTCTTTTAACTCCAAAGCCAGTTTTCCACCCCTTCACCTCACCTTCATACGTCTCCATGTGTCTCATGCAAAAAATGCCGCAGTCAGTGTAATTCTTTGAATCCTGCCATGGCAATTTCAGACATATCTTTTCCAAACCGCCATACTTTTTAGCAAGAACGGGGTCTACGTCGTTCATATATTGTTGAATGTAGTCATCCTGATACATCATTACAAACAACATTATGTAATGTATTTTAGTGCTACTAGAATTCCAAAATTGAACTGTTTTAAATTTTAATTGTAGTGTCATACCAAGATTTGTGCATTCTTATATCTTCTTTCGAAGGGCGATTGCATAGGTGACTCCCGGTTATCAATTACTTGAAATTGCCTTTGTATGAAGTTATAGCAAACAAGGTAGAAATGTCTGTCATCAATGATTGGGAAAAACAACTGTGGATAGAATTAAAAAAGATTAGATTTGAACTGAGTGGTAAATGATATTATAAGGTATGACAGCCAGAGATGTACTTACGAGGTCCACTTCCCAGAGGTCCATTTTTGAAATTTGGAAAGCCCGACCTTCTAGACAGAACCTGTCATTTTTTTCTCGCGTAGTTATCCCACTTCACGAAAAATCTGTTTACAGCAGTCTTTAGTCTCACAAGAATAACATAATTGATAAATAACAGTGCTAGTACAACTTACGGTGAGCACGGTTGTGTAGAAAATCTTCTTGTAACGAGGTTTGACATTTTTCCTAGAAAGGTTGTGCAAAATGTATGACCAAACATCAATAATCATACTGTCTACCCAGGTTTGATCAGCCATTGTAAGCATGTCCCCGCGCGTCACGTGTAGACATAGGTGTTCCGCAATAAATAACATTTCACTGGATGAAAACACAAAACATTTTTCAAGATGGTGTGCAATTCCTATTTTTTATGAATAATTAAGCATTTGCAGCAAACATTACCTTGGATCAAGTCCTCCAGCAAATACGAAACCCACAAAAATCTTCTGAAAGTTTGTTAGTTTCTTGTCATCCCTAAACATTTTATTGAATTGTGGTGTTTTCAAAGCTGTAGGCAAGTCCAATGCTTTAAGCCATTCTTTCGTTTGCATGTTTGGACGAGAAGAGCCAGTTTGAAGTGGCGGTAGTACACTGGAGATGCCTTCTTCCGGTTCATTCTTTACTATCTCCAAAGAAGAGGCGGTGTGAAATGGCGTTAGTAGACTGGAGATGCCTTCTTCAGGTTCATTCTTTACTGTCTCCAATGAAGAGGCGGTTTGAAGTGGCTGTGGTAGACTGGAGATGCATTCTTCAGGTTCCTTTTTAACTATCGCCAAAGAAGGGAGTTTTTGTTGGTTTCTGTTTTGATGACATCGGTTAACCAATCAGTTTTCAAATTTCGTGGGGCTTTTCTTTGGACATTTAAGGCCTTTGAAGGTCCTGCTTCCTCTTTTTTTGGATAATTAGGGTAGGAGGCAAGGCTGGGGTGGTTGGAGTGCTGGTGTTCGTGTTGGTTTCTGTTTTGGGAGTAATTGGGTTGGCTTTGGGTTTGGCTTGTGCCATTGGAGGGGGTGTGGTTTTGAGTGGAGGAATGGGGTTTGCTTTGGGCTTGTCTTGTGCCATTGGAGGGGGTGTGGTTTTGAGTGGAGGAATGGGGTTTGTTTTGGGCTTGGCTTGTGCCATTGGAGGGGGTGTGGTTTTGAGTGGAGGAATGGGGTTTGCTTTGGCTTGTGCCACTGGAGGGGTGTGTGGTTTTGAGTGGAGGAATGGGGTTAGCTTTGGCTTGTGCCACTGGGGGGGTGTGGTTTTGATTGGAGGAAGGGGGTTGGCTTTGGCTTGCCATTGGAGGGGTGTGGTTTTGAGTGGAGGAATGGGGTTGGCCAGGTTAGGGTTTAGGGTTTAGGGTTTAGGGTTTGGGGCGTTTCCCATCAGTGCAGGAACTACCTACAGGATCCTTTCCGAAGGCCGGCGTCCTGCAGCCGGACATAAAAAAAAATGAGCCAGAACCACAAGCATGATCAGTTTGCTTTGTGTGTGGTTGATGGTCCTCTCAGCTCCCTGGACACGCCAAATGTACTCGTCTATGTTTGTCATATTCAGAAATCCATGTTGGAGGGTAAACAAAAGAGCATCAAACATTGTAACTCCATAGAAGCTGTCACAAATGTGGGCGGCCATATGAGGATCTTGATGGACAAGCAAGATCATGAGTGCAAGACTACCACACCTAAGGATTGAAGCAAAGTCCTCTAGCGTCGGGCATATGTGCATTTCCCCAATAACAAAAGAACGAGAGTCCGTATTCCATCTGCTTTGCATGTGGGCCATCAGTCCGTCGTTAACGTTTATTCGTAATAGAGGAAGAATCTCATCTACATGATAGACACTAAAAGGTACAGGGTCATCGTTGATCAGACTTAAGTATCGCTCCAGCTGTTGCTGCGATAAAACAAGCATGTCTGGGTCAATCTCTACATCCATCTTATGAGTTTTACGCTAAAGGAATGAAGGAAAGACACCGGTAGATAGAGATTTGGGAAGGAAAGAGTCAAAACAGAGAGAGAGGTGAGAGTGAGAGTGGAGTGTGAGAGTGAGAGTGAGAGTGAGGGTATGAGAGTGATGAAGTTGATACATCAGTAGTTGAAGTAATAAATGAGTTTTCATTCTTGAATTCACATCAATACATAACTCCGGTAGGTGCATTACATGTTGTGAAGATATCTTCGTATTATAATTTTTATTTCTTGTCAATACGAATATATATTCGTCTAGGAATTTGAAAACATATATTGAAGAAGATATCTTCGTCTCCTAGTTTCGAAATATCGACTGTACCCCAAAATAAATTAAGAAGATATATTCGTTTAGGAATTTGAAAGTATATATTGAAGAAGATATCTTCGTCTCCTAGTTTCGAAATATCGACTGTACCCCAAAATAAATTAAGAAGATATATTCGTTTAGGAATTTGAAAGTATATATTGAAGAAGATATCTTCGTCTCCTAGTTTCGAAATATCGACTGTACCCCAAAATAAATTAAGAAGATATATCCGTTTAGGAATTTGAAAGTATATATTGAAGAAGATATCTTCGTCTCCTAGTTTCGAAATATCGACTGTACCCCAAAATAAATTAAGAAGATATATTCGTTTAGGAATTTCAAAATATATATTGAAGAAGATATCTTCGTCTCCTAGTTTCGAAATATCGACTGTACCCCAAAATAAATTAAGAAGATATATTCGTTTAGGAATTTCAAAATATATAGTGAAGAAGATATCTTCGTTTAGTAATTTGCAAACATATATTGAAGAAGATATCTTCGTCTCTGATTTTCAAAATAAGGATTGCACACAGGAACATAAGAAGATATCTTCGTTTAGGAATTTGAAAATTGATAGTTAAGAAGAGGGCCACAAGAAGACATAACAAGATAATTCCGTTTCAAGAGGTGGTCCGGTTGCAAGTTTATTAGTTTCATCATGTTAAGAATATATCTTCGTTTAAGAATATTAAAAGATACAGTTAAGAAAATAACATCGTTTAGGATTTCACAAATATGTGTACAAGAAGACATATCAAACATCAATACATTATAAGCAATTCATTATAACTCCATACATTAAGATCTGAACTGCCTTACATACATTAAGATCTGAATTGCATTATAAGTTATAAATCAATATCAAACATCCATACATTAAAAATAGGTCAATTGACCTGTGTGAACATAAGAATTACTGTACAAGTATAACTCCGTATCACACATACAAAACCCTAATATCTTGATCTAATTGCAGTCTTTAACTTGAACCTATTGACATTGTGCTCAGACATAAGAATTCTGTATAAATATTTTATCCTCAATGTACTCAAAGCTTCGTCGGCCTTCAAAAGAACAAGAGAAAGTATAAGAACATTTAAAATTGTTAAATGTCATAGAATAACATATAAAAAACACTCACATTATTTTCGTTGATGTCACATGACCAACCCTTCATCTTTCCTCTATATGTTTCCATATGTCTCATTAAATAGACACCGCAGTCGGTCTTGTTTGTTTGGTCTTGCCAAGGCAGCTTTGGGGCCGTTATCTTGTACATCTTAACCTTTTCTGCAAATCTTTGTATGCCTTGCCTTTCCAAGAAAGTCGAAAAAACTATCGATTTGATTCCTCAACTGGACATACTTGTCCAAAATTTTCATTCTATGCGGACGACCGGAGTTGTCTAGGACATTTATTTGGGAGTCTTTAATATTCACACATACAAGAAAGAAATGTCCAGAAGTGACGACAGGTAGGAATATCTGCAAAAAGAACATAAACATTTGTTATTTTATGGCAGTCTCGTTACTTGGAATTGAGGGATATGTACATACCAGGTCAGCGAAGATGATGTCTTCTTTTGTGACATGGTAGTTTCTCATGTCTTCTTCAAGGGATTGACAAAATAAGGTCCTATCATACTGCAGATTAACCTGCAAAATAAGGGTGGAGACTCAAAGTCATGAACATTGAAGGATACATAGAACAAAACAAGAGAAGCACTTACATGTGAAATTGTTGAAAAACATATTATTCGTGGTTCATGCCTTGGCAACCTACGGCATTTGAAGTGCACAATTATGGACCAAGCGTCCACAACTTCGCTCGCAATTTCACGACCCATTTTCACTGTTTGAAATAGCTTACGGGTGATATTACCCGGTGCACCTTCGTACAGAACGTCCCTGCAAAATACATTCATTTACAAGACCATAACTAACTAATTTCATATTTGAAATTCCGAAAAGCATGAGAGGTAACTTACATTGGAGGCAGGTCTTCATCGAACACAAAATCGGCTAATCGCTGTTCCTTGTTGGTTATGTTGTGGTCCAACATATCTGCAACCTGTTGCATGTAGGGGGATCGAAGGTGCACAGGAATTTTCGTGATCTTCCTCTTAGGATATTCTCTAATGTTGATGCATCCCCCCCATCAACTTCATCTTCATCTTCAGAAGATTCAACGGCATTAGAAGCCTCAACCTTTTCCTTGCCTTTAACCTGATCATTTGGTGCAACAGACTGAGCTTCGGGTGCCGCAACATGTTCCTTCCCTTCACCCTGATCATTTGGTTCAACATGCTGCGCTTTGGGTTCCTCAACCGGTTCCTTCCCTTCACCCTGATCATCGTCTTCAAGAGTGGGTGTCTGCACTGGGGGTACCTCATCCGGTTCCTTGACTTCGCCCTCATGATCAGTTGGTTCAACACGGGGTGAGGCATCTTTGTTGGGAAGAACTGCATCCTCAGGTTCGTCCGGTTGAAAAGGGGGTGACTTGGCTTGAATGGGCTGAAATGCAGCCTGTACATCTTCCTGTTCAACAAGGAGTGAGTCATCGTCAATGTCATGACCTACATCCTCAACATCTTTCGGTTGAACAGGGAGTGACTGATCTTCATTGTGCAGAACTGCATCATCGAGATCATTCGGTTCCACGTGATCCGAACAATTTTCTTGATGGGGCATAACTGCATCCTCAGGTTCGTCCGGTTGAAAAGGGGGTGACTTGGCTTGAATGGGCTGAAATGCAGCATGTACAACTTCCTGTTCAACAAGGAGTGATTCATTTTCAATGTCCTCACGTACATCCTCAACAGATTTCGGTTGAACAGGGGGTGACGGAGCTTCATTGGCCAGAACGGCAACATCGAGATCATTCTGTTCAACGTGATCTGATGGATTTTCTTCATTTGACATCACTGCATCCTCAAAATCATTCACTTCAGCCTGTGCTGGTGGATTGTCTGCATGGTCCTCCACTGCAGTCTGACATGTGTAATCAACCCGGGGACTATTGAATTTCAAGCCCGCACACTGTAAAGTGTCCCCAAGTGCATCCCTTGTAGGATCTTCCACACCTACATGAACCGGACCATCGATCACCACCTTCAAGTGTTTCATGAACCCTTCAGACTCTCTGAGGTTCAGGAAACCGGCCTCAAAAAAGGGCTTGGGATCGATGTTGCGTTTCTCCAACTCCCCTGATAGGTAATTCAGCTGTTGGGCTGTATCTTTAAAAGTTTGCAGGATTTTGGATGTCAACAACTGTACATTATGAAAAACAGACTTCATTAATCTTGAAAACATGATAATAAAGAACAATGGGAGTCAATTTATTGTTTCCACATACCTCATTATCGTCTTCTTTTACTTCAACCGAGTCAACTGGATTCTCGGGTTGTCTAACTGCTAGGCGCGCCCTTGCCCTGCCCAGCCCAAAACCACCGGCACGACCTTCTAAGTTGGTAAACTCTAACACGCTGACGTCATCCCAACAGGAGATAATTGGAAATTTTCTTTCGTAGGGGATACGTTCACCTTCCACAAAAACACCATCTAGGTAGCAAATCTGGAGTAAAGGAGTGGGAAACATGTTAGAAAATATTACATATCTATAAATCATATATAAGAGAGGCAACAATACTTACCGATAAAAGGGTTATAGGTCCATCGAAATATGGATTTTTATCTTTACTTGCTTTTTCTTTCCAACTTCTTACACTGTCAACCAATCGTTGTAGTGTAAAGTGGCACCAGTTCAGTTCCTTTATGTTATCAACCTCCATTAAGGATTTGAGAATTTTGAACCTGAAATGAAAAAAATACATTTGTCAGTATTCACAAATACAATTAGATATATAATAGGTTTGAATACATGTTTACCTGGCTCGTGAATTTTGAACTGGACATAAAAAACTAGAGACAACAAAGACAACGAAGTCTATTTTGAAATCGTTGTCTACACTTGTGTTACTTAATATCTTGGGGATCATAGAAAGTGTTTCGGGAGCTTTTGAGTCTTCCCCGGTCCATCTGGTCTTCCAATCCCTCAAGAAATTAAAATAATCAGGGTCCTTAGTCTTGTCCAACCCAACTGACTCGACTACGTTCATTGCCCCTCTAGGGAGGTTCATCACGAGCTGTACGAGATCTTCATCGATACGGATCTCATCACCGTTGGACAATACCAGAGAACTCTTATCCGGGTCAAAACATTGGACTACGTGTCTGGAAAAATGAGCCAGGCACTTGGAGACGCCCATTGTAAGAAGAGAACCAAACCCGATTTCCTTCACGGCTTCCCTCTGTTCTACGCTCAATTGAGGAATGAGTTGAGCGAGGCCATGAGGTGATGATCTGGTTAGAAATGTCAGTTTACGTTTCTTGCGGGTTTTGGTTTTTTGGGGAGATGGGGGAAACTCTTCATCGAATGGGGTAGTAGACGGAGAAATATTAGTGGTTTCTGGGGGTGGTTCTGGTAACTCTTCATCGACTGTTGGAGTGGAGGTAGGAATAACATTGGGTTTTTTTTTTAGGAGGAAAAGGTGGTGGTAAAATCTCATCAGTACCTGCAGCAACATCAGTAGCTTCGACAACAACTGTGGAAACTGATTCAGCAGTCGATGACGACTTAGTATTCGTCTTCGGATTTCTCTTCCTCTTCCTTTCATAGGTCCTCGAAGTCATTAATTTTGGTGGGATAGCATAAATCAGTATTATACGAAATAAATTGAATAAACATGTGTAAAATGAGTATAAACACAATAAGATGAACATACCTCTCTGGTTTAGTGCTGGGATTGACGGTGGATGCCGGAGTGGGTGCAGTTTCGTTTTCGTTTATGCTCCTACAAACTTGCAAGACGACCTCTCGGGAGTCGATGGGATGATCCACTTCCATGTTGTTGCCTTGGTTACCCGACATGTTCAGAAGAAATCCTTGTAGTATAAACGAAATATCTAGGGTTTCGACGTTCAGTGTTTGGATTATCGCCGGGAGATAGAGAGAGAAGAATATGAACAGTTGCTTATGAAAATGAAATTGAGGGATAGTCGGCTTGTAGCGGGAAATTGAAATTATATCAACTAGTCATGGAAGCGAATAAATATTCGTTCGATATCGTAAATTCATAAAAAAAAAATAAAAAAAAATGTAAAATGAAAACTATTCATAGAAGCGAAGATTTATTCGCGGAATGTAAATGCGCGGGTAAGTGAATTTACATGACAGGCAAGTTGGCTTCTCATGGGAGGGGAGTTGGTTTTACATGAACGTCAGGCTAAAATTATTTGAAAATAAGAAATCTTCGCTTTCAATCGTCTACTCGAAAAACAAAATTCAAGCGAATATTTGGTCGTTTACTGATTGTCAATTTAAATTAATTACATTAACATTTATTAATAAACGGAAAAAAAATAAAAAAAATAAAAATACCCAAGGAATTGAAGCGAAGATTTGTTCGGTTGCTGCATGTCATCTTCAATTAATTGAATTAATATTTAATAAACGAAAATATAAAATTCATGTCATTTTGGTCTTTACATAGACGGGTAAGTGTCTTTCCATGGTAGGCAGGCGGTCTTCTCATAGGTGGGTTGGGGGGTTTACATGATGTTTTTATTAAAATTAATTGAAGCAAATATATCTTCGTTCCAGAGTGTCTCGAGGCAAAAAAAATTAAATAACAAAATTAAATAAAATTAAAAAAAATATATAAATTAATTGAATTAATATGTAATAAACGGAAATATAATTATTAAAATTAATTGAAGCAAATATATCTTCGCTCCAGAGGGTCTCCAAGACCAAAAAATGAAATAAAAAATTAAATAAAATTCCTAGAAAAAAATTGAATGAATTAATTGAAGCGAATATTATATCGCTGCATGTGTTTTTTAATAAATTAAATTAATATTTAATAAACGTAAATATAATATCCCTGTCAATTCGGTCTTCACATAGACGTGTTAGTGTATTTTCATGGAAGGCAGGCGGTCTTCTCATGGGTGGGTATGGGGGATTTACATGAGGGTCATGGCAACGGGCGTGTAGATCTTCGCTCCCATCGCATCTCACCCTCCCCTCTGACACGGTGCCCGGAGCGAAGATATCTTATCTGTTTATCATCTGAATATTATATTATTTCCTGGCGTTAAAAGGCGCTTCCGTTAACGGCGTCTGGTGTGAACCCGGGCCTAAACCCGGATTCCGGATTCTCCCTCCCTCCGTCTCCTGCCCAGATTGATTTATTATTAAAATAATAATGCTGCAATCTGATTGGTCCGCCACAGGGGAACACGGCAATCGGTAGCAGAAGATCTGAACTGGACAAAAGTGCCCCCAAGGGGTTGGGTACTCGGGAACCAAACCGACTTGTTTGGATAATTAGTTTGATTTTCGGTTTCGTATAATTATGGGTTGGTTTCTAGTCGAAACTTATTGGTTTTGGTTTCGGGTACCGGAAAATCTCCGAATCTATTTTAATTTTTAATAATATAATTTTAATATTTTAGACATAATTTTTTATATTTTAAATATTTTTACAATATTAATTTAAAAAAAAATTAATAATAACAAATATTATAAATAATTATTTTTTATTTACTAAAATGATTATTTAATTTATCCTAATTAACTCAAACGAGTGAAAAATTATATTTAATAAGTTGAAAATTCTAAATTTATATATATAATTTATAAAACAAATGTGTTCTTATAAAATTCAATTATAATAATATATCGGTTCATCCCAATATTTGTCATAGCTCGTCTTTAAGTGGATTATGCGGAAAATTGGATGAAATGGCCCTAATAAGATGTCTAATTCCAAAAAAGGCCCACGGTTGATAAAATTGGCAAAAATGACCTTTTTGCCTTGTGAAAAGTCTGTAATACCCTTCGCGTGCCTGTTTTACCGCTCAATTACGAAAATTGTATTTTTCGCATTTGGTGCTCAATTACGAGAAATGTATTTCTCTCATTTGGTGCTCAATTACGAGAAATGTATTTCTCGCATTTGGTGCTCAATTATGAGAAATGTATTTCTTGCATTTGGTATTTCTCGCCTTTGATATTTCTCGCATTTGGTAAATATTCTCCGCTCACGAACCATAAATTTAGGGTTCTCATATAAATACTCTAAAACTCTAATTTCACATTGTCCTTCTTTTCTAAAGCTGCCAAAATGTCGAAGCGAGGTTAGTGTTTTCATCTTCTATACAATTCTTTATTAACTACATGTTTGATACTTGATAGTAATTGAATGTTGAAAAACAACGTGTTTCAGATCGCGAAGGATTGGCGAGAAACAAGTTCCGCATGTCACTAGGTCTTCCTGTGGCGGTTACGGTCAACTGTGCCGACAATACCGACGCGAAGAATCTCTACATCATATCAGTGAAATGGATCATGGGTCGTTTGAGTCGATTGTCGTCTGCTTGTGTGGGAGATATGGTTATGGCGACAGTGAAGAAAGGGAAACCTGATTTGAGAAAGAAGGTCATGCCTGTTGTCATTGTTAGACAATGCAAGCCCTAGTTCCGAAAGGATGGAGTGTTCATGTATTTTGAAGGTGTATTTTGAAGGTGATTTAGTAGATTCTGATTTTGTTTTGTGTTATAACTTGTTACTTGTTTAACCAATTTTTTGTTATTCTTTACCAGAACAGTTAGACTGAAAAACCCACTCTTTTCACGATCTGATTGATACAATCCCTTATTTGATTACAACTAGGGTAAATCAAACAATTTGAAAAGCATGTCTATTTCCACAAGTAAACAACTTAACCAAACAAAGCTCATCATAATCAGATATCTGTTTTGACAATCGAAGTGCCATTTAGTTAGTGTACAATTTGACTTTTTGATTGATTGTCATGTCTCACTTCATCATCACAATGTCTTTAACCTTTTCTTCACTACAATTCTCTTTTGTATGACAAACTCTCAATGTTGAGGATTTAGAAATAGTTTTTCTTTAGTATTGGTTTTCAAGGGTATTTGAGTATTGTATATACCCACGAAGATATTAAAGAAAGAGTATTAGGGATAATGAATAGAGTTTATGGTATGATGAATGATGTATTTAGAAACAATATACTCACTTATTTGCGTTCAAAGTCTTACTTACTTCTTGGTTTTCTCCATTTTGAACAATCACAACACAATTTTTTTATATATGAAATTTGTTGATTGTAATATGTAAATATCTTGGTTGATAAATATGTTGTTACTATGCAGATAATGCTGGTGTGATAGTGAATCCTAAGGGAGAAATGAAAAGTAAAAAAAATGTCTCAAAATGTGTTAAATTACTATATCATCTTTAGGCCTCATTCATTCACTCACCATTATTTGTTTGATAGTAAAAAAACCAGGTTCTGCCATTACTGGTCCAATTGGGAAGGAATGTGCTGATTTATGGCCCAGAATTGTAAGTGCTGCCAATGCTATTGTCTGATAAAGCCGGGGGACTCTTTTGCTTTTAAAAAACTTGTTAATTTTGTTTTTTGATTCACAATTGAGATTAGAATCATATACCCTTTCAATTCTTGTGATACTCATAACATATTTATGAATGTTGATGTATGTGAGTGTTTTCAATTTTGGGTCATACCAAACATGCTATTCAAATATGTAAAACATCTAGTCAAGAAAATGGGGAATAAATAAAACAGATGATTAAAGGGCTTATATCTAATACCAACATATATAATGTCAACAATTCTTACAGGACAAAGCAAAAGCCGCAAGGAGTTTTTGTGTTCTTATCAAGGCCCATAGTTAGCCTATTAATTTCTCCATAGTTAACCTCTTATTGACATGATTCCATTAAAATTATAGTTGTTAAAACATGAGTCTGTCGGATTGACATGAAATAAAGAAAAATCTGTATCTTTTATAGAGGATATTTTAGCTATCACTTTAAGAGATTGTGCATGTTTTATGATGAAAAATGCTTATAAATTTGTACTCGTAAAATGAAACCAGACAACGATTTGTCAGTTATCATCTAATTTCGGTTTTCATATTCATAAAAGTATTTCAAAACAAGTATTTTTCAGCCTGCGGTCTTAATAACAAAATGGGTTTAGCAAAAAAATAATAAACATTTGGATAGAAACTGACTGTAAAACTCCACAAATAAACTGTAATTTTCACTCAACAATCTGACTGTAAAAACTTCATAAATAAACTGTAATTGGCATAGTGTTTGCTTAAAGATGATGCAAAAGAGAGACATAAAGACAGTAATAGTTTACAAACTTAAACAGATTCTGGTTCAACCCAACAAACATATTTCACTGTTCTTCGTCACTATCATTCCCGAAAACTGTAGCTATTGGAATCTTTGCTTTCATCTTTGTCGAGCTACTGTTTGAAATCTGGCCAACATAAGAAACTGGCTAATTAGGAAACAACAATGACAAGAGTCCCAACAGAAGTAACAAGGAAAAATAATTGCCTCACTTTTTGGCTTAGCTTGTTTTGCAGATTCTTGGACCTTGGTAGTAGAAGCAAACAACCAGGTAATAAAAACTGCACGAAATTCTCAAGACCTTCCAAACTTGATGATACTAATTCCCCTCAAAAGACACACATATAAAAGAAATATGTGTTGCCTTCTGCTAATAAATGTTGGTTTTGTAAAAAAAGAAGAAGCAAGCATCAAGCTCCAATTATCCGGGTATGCACACATACAAACTGCAAAAAGCATACCTCTCATTTCTTAGCAATCTCCTCTGTCTCCTCTAACTCCACGTCAAGTTTCTTCCTTTGGATATTTTCTTCAGCAGTATAAAAATCATCCTCTTCCTGTTTTCCAACTCCCAATTTTGCATCCCGCATACCAGACCTTATTGGCTCAATTATTCCTTAATATAAACCGAAAAAATAATTTACTACCCAATTATTTGATAGAGAAAACATAACAGATGCACAAACAATGAAGTTCCTGAATAAATGTTCAATTCTCGTGTCTATGTTGAGAGCCAGTTCACCCATAAAACCTTGCTATAACATATTATAATCAATCTACTTTAATAGGAGAATTGATGTTTATTTACCTTGTTCAACCTTCCAAGACCTTTTCCTTTCTAACCCATCTTTTGGAGAAGCCTAAATCCAATATTAGAAGATGACAATTGTGTATTCAATGAAGCTTGTTCTACATTATCAAGATCAACATTTTCAGTAGGCCTGTGATTAATTGGCAGATAAAATACAAAATTATGAATATCTGAAGTATATGTAAGACAATCAAATTTACTTTTGTAGAAATCCAACAACCAGCAACCTAAGAAACATCTCGATATTTACATCCACCTTTTCCGGCAGTGTATCTCCCGGATTCGTTCCTTGTCTGCTGTTATAACATCTTTGGTGATTCATTTTATCTTGTATACATAAGACTAAAATCCTTAGAACTAAAGAAGAAAGAAAAAAACCCAATTAATCACAATGAGAAAAGATCCAACTTCAGGGATTCGAATTTCTAATCTCATATAATACCAACCATTTCCTTCAAACCCAGTTGACCTATCTAGCCAAGTCTGCATATTTGATGAAAGACCCAATCTCAAAGATTTATTAATTTGAAAGAACAAGATCTATCTAGAGAATACATACAAGGCTTTGGAAGTGTGGTGTCGAGGTCGGAGCGAACATTGCGTTCGACGGTGACGAGGGCAAGTGGAGCCTCCGATGATAAGGCGTTCTTGTCTTGAGTCGTCGTCATGTGTGTGTGTTAATCTAATATCCAGAGATGAATGCATCGCGATCGCGTACGTCCTCCATTGGAGATTGTTCTTTCGTAGTTTATTGTAGATCGATTTGAAATCCTAGCCGTTTTCATATATTTTATAAATGTCCGAATCTCAATATATACTCAGATATACCAAATGCGAGAAATACCAAATGCGAGAAATATCAAAGGCGAGAAATACCAAATGCGAGAAATACATTTCTCGTAATTGAACACCAAATACGAGAAATACCAAATGCGAGAAATACATTTCTCGTAATTGAGCGATAAAACAGGCGCGGGAGGGGTATTACAGACTTTTCACAAGGCAAAAAGGCCATTTTTACCAACTTTATCAACCGTGGGCCTTTTTTGGAATTAGACCTCTTATGAGGGTCATTTCATCACATTTCCCGATTATGCTTCATATCCTAACTTTTCTCATTTATACTAAAAATATAGAAAATTGAAGTAAAATTATAATGTAAAATTATAATTTAAAAATAATTTAACTTTTCTCATTTAATACCAAGAATATAGAAATTTGAAGTAAAATTATAATGTAAAATTAATAAAATTTTACAAAAATAACTAATAACTATAACATTTTAGAATAAATATAAAATTTTTTATATCAATAAAACATGCCATTTTGAGTATTCCTCTTTAAGATCATAATGTAATAATGTAATGTACTTTAATAATAAGAGTTTAAATAATGACTGTTATTATTATTATCACATATTCACTTGTAATACGTACAAATTAAATTAATATTAATGGTGTGTAATATATAAGTATATATATATTTGAAACTCTTTATCATTTAAATCATCTCCACTTAATATCATCATTAAACAAGCTTCAAAAGGCATGAATTTTGTAAATTCTATTCAATAAATCTATTTATGATTCTACAAACAAAAAATGAGTTCCTTTGAGAATGTATCATAAGAATTTGATCACCTCTTCCAAGTTAATTAATTGTTGTATTATTTCATCATCATCTTGAATTATGTACAATTTTACTTGTACTCAACCGATTGCTTTGTTAACACTCAACAGTTTTACTTTTTATTACACTCAGCGTCTTTTAAATATCTGAATTTCTCATGTAAATTTTAACTCATTATATAAATTATATTTTCCAACTTTTAAAATTCTACATGGTATCATAGCATTATTGAACTCTCAAAAATTTCATTTTTTTTCTCGATCGGCTATCTCCTATCATGGCTAGCCAAAATTCTTCCTCATCCACCATCCCTTTTGTGGATTATTCTCCTATCTCAGTCTTTAAATTTAATGGCCACAACTACCTCGAATGGGTAAGCTCCGTCAAAATGAACATTCGAGGTAGAGTAAACTATCATTTCTTACCGGAGCTACCGTCGCTCTCAAATCCGGTGATGCCACCTATGAAGCATGGGACACCAAAAACGGTCTTGTCATGTCCTGACTTGTTAACTCCATGACTCTGAAATGGCTAAAATCTATGTAAAAACGGGTATGAAATCGCAAAAGACATTTGGGACACTGTTAAGGAAACATACTCTCAAATCCCACCAAGATAGCCCAATGGTAAGAGTCGGATTAAGATATCAAAATGTCACGTGTTCAATTTAATTTGGAAGCGCTTTGAGTTTAAGCGGGGGATCATGACTGTGGGTTGTCATTCTAGCTCTCCTTTATTCAAAAAACAAAAACAAAAAAGGAAACATATTCTCAAAACAACAATACGTCTCGCCTCTTTAAGATTGAACTCAACATTCTCAATCTTAAATAAGGGACTCTCACGGTAACTAAATATTATATCGCGCTATGCATCTATTTGCAAGAAATCGACGCTGCCAAATTGCTTCCTTGGACCAACCCAATCGACACTAATATCTACCGTAAACACTTCGCTCAAAAGAGGTGTTTTAAATTTATGTCCGGTTTAAATAACAATCTTGATGGTGTTTGGTTAGTAATTATTTCAAGGAAGGCACTACCATCGGTTACAGATGCATTTGCTGAGATTTATCACGAAGAAGAAAGACTCCATCTTATGATGCCGGTTGGCATACCGAATCACATAGCAATTGTCGAATCTGAACCTACAGCCCTTCTTACCAAACAATTCGTCCCCAATGCTCGTCGTGGTGGTAAACCATAGTGCGACCATTACAAAAAAAAATTGGTAATACCAAAGACAAATGTTGGATAATCTTCGGAAAACCCGTCGATTGGAAACCAAGACATGAACGTTCAACTGCCGCCACTCAATCGCAACCGCTTTCTAGTGATGTTGCTCACTCCGTTGCCTAGTAACCCTCCTTTTATTCGATTGTCCCCTCGACCGACGTCCAACTAGATGCTCTTCGTCAACTTCTCATCTCTAATCCCGGGTTGCTGCAACTTGCCTCTGGAAATAACGATAACAGTTTTGTTGCCGCAAATGTCTTCGGTAGAATCAACTCCGACTATTCTAAAGCGTTTAACGCCCACTTAGGTACATCTAACTCTAAATATTGGATTGTTGATTCAGGGGCTTCAGAGCATATGATAGAGAACCTATCTCTACTACATGATTTTTGTATTCAAAATCATTTGTCCACCGTTCGCGTGACTAACAATGCGTCCAGAAACGCCTACCATTTGTTTAAAAAATGTTCTCTATGTTCCAAATTTTGAGTGCAATCTATTGTCAATTAGAAAGATTTGTCATGAAAAATGTCTTACCAAATTCTACTCGAATGGTTGTGAATTTCAAGATACGGAATCGAGGAGAACGATTGACAATGCTAAGTTGTGTTCATGACTCTATATTTTGTAACATAGTCTATCTACGAAAAATGTCTCATGTCAACTTCCCTTTCAAATAATCGTGTCGAGATAATGTTGTGGTATCGTAGACTAAGACATCCAGTTTTTTGTATTTGGCAAAACTCTTTATGAAATTATTTATCAATGAAGTCGCTAGTTCTTTTCATTGTGAAAATTGTCAATTTGCAAAACACACTCGATCTTCATATTCAAACATTGCATACAAACCTTCTAAACCATTTTCATTAATTCACAGCGATGTGTGGGGACCCTCCCACACTAACTCTTTAAATGGTAAACGATGGTTTGTGATTTTTATCGACGACCACACTCGTCTCACTTGACTTTTTCTCATGAAGGAAAATCTGAAGTTTGTCAAATCATTAAAGACTTCTTCGTCTTAATCCATAATCAATTCAAAGTCACAATCTAAGCTTTCAAAATCGATAACGGACGCAAATTCTTCTCTTCCAATCTCGGCGACTTCTTAAAATCAAAAGGCATCATCCATTTAAGCTTTTGTGTTGATACTCCCCAACAAAATGGATTCGCTGAAAGAAAAAACGTCATCTACTCGAGGTAACTCAATCCCTTCTAGTCCACTCAAATGCTCCCAAAATATATTGGGGCGATGTCATATCCACCGCTTCCTACCTTATTTACCGTATGCCATCACACATTCTTCAATTCCAAAGTCCAATTGAAACTTTCTACAAATTCTTTCCCGATTCCAAAATCGCATCCAAATACACTCTCGCAAAGATTTTTGGATGTACCTCTCTTGTCCACATTTATAACCACAATCGGGACAAGCTCGACCCTCGAGCCACGAAATGCATTTTTTTAGGATATTCACAAAATCAGAAAGGGTACAAATGCTACTATCCTCACTCAAAAAAGACTTTCTACTCTATGGATGTCTCAATTTTTGAAGATCAACCCTTCTACCATCATGTTGAGGAGAATAACAACAATTTTCAACATGATGGTCCTCTTGAAGATATTATCTCTAATACATTCGTACCTGTACCCGAATCAATATCTGAAATATCATCTTCAATCGAAGTCACATCCGAACTCACAACCACTTCTTCACCAATCTCATATTTCCCTCTCTCTAATAAATCTACATGGTATTAAAGCATGTTTTTTTTCTATCTTGAAGAAACTTGTTCATAATTTTCCGCTGCCTCCTCCAATGGTAGGAATATCCATTGGAGGAGAACTCAAATTATTATATTATCTCATATTTCATAAGTATTTGTTTATCTCTATTTTATCACTCATTATGTTAAACAGATCGACAAATTTCTTTCAACATTTCATTTGTCCAAAACTTATCATTTTCACTTCAAGAGTTGCAAGAGTCAAGAGCCAAGAGGCAAGAGTCAAGTGCCAAGAGTCAAGAGCCACTACTCTGAGGCAACATCCTCTTCACTCTCATAACTACCCAAGGTTTTTCCTATTAGGTGGCTAACATTCTAATCAAAGCTCTTCCCAAGTCAATTTGAGGAGTTTTTGACAAGTTGGACAATCTCAACATCTATTACCCAACTTGAGGGGGAGTGTTGAATTATTTCTTCATCTTGAATTAGGTGCAATTTTTGCTTGCACTCAACATGTTATTTTGTTTACACTCAACTTATTGAGTGTTGTCGGTCTTTACCTTTTATTACACTTAATGTTTTTTAAATATCTGAATTTTTCATATAAACTTCAACTCATTATTTAAATTATATTTTCCCTCACTCAAAATTCTACAAGCATAAATACTCTTTAATATAATGTAGACAAATTTAAATGTCGAGACTATGTCCACATGTAAAGAGTAAGGAAATAATTTCTCCCCTCGTCTCTATCTCTCCCCACCAAAAACATTTCAGAGAAAATTACGGCTAAGAGGGCAAAGAGAGCTTACGATCGGAAATAATTTTGATTCTCCCGTAGCGATAAGTTTATAAGAAAAATGCTCTCCCAAAAGTCTATCTTCAACCTCTCAAACATATTAAATTATATTATAAAATTTATATAATAAAAAACAACTGTATATTAAATATATTATCTTTTATTTTTAAGGAAAATAAATAATTTTTTACAATAATTTTTTTAACAAAAATATAATTTTTTAAAAATAAATATTTATTATTAACAAAATAAAATAAAATTATTTAAGAAATCATATAAATATATATATGTATTATAAAGTAATTATATAATTAATATAAATAAGTAAGGTAAAGAAACTGAAGTTTTACAACAAATTCATCAAATTTATTAACTGTTTTTCAATTTTTACAAAATTCGCATAGATAAATACATAAATATTATGTATCTTAATATATTCCTTCACCCGAAATAATTCTCGGGTTACACGTCTCAATTTCCACTATAAAAAATAAAATAAAATTTAACAAGAATATGTTACTACATAAAACAAGCAACTCACACCCGAAGAAATATTTTTAATCGAACCTAACCAAACTTGGAATTTCAATTATCACAAATCAAATCCTCCATACACAATTCCTACATTAACAACTAACTTCACCATAAAAGAAGTATCCACGATTATGATCAATTACGATTTTTATCAGTCCTGTGTATTAACAATTTATAATTTACTACTATAAGAAAAATAATTGTTTCTTATCATGTCGGAACTAAAAAACGAAAACTCATCATCATCATCGGTGCTCTCGATAAAGTTCAATTAATCAATTCCAGCAGAGAATCAATCACACAAACACCGCAAATCACTCTCAAATCAAAACTACAATCGACTATTGAAGTCTAGAAACAAATCAAACTAAGAAAGAACAAGAGAGAAGAATATGGCTGCAAACAAAGGTACCCTGCTTCGGGCGAAATTTTGGGTCGATAGAAGCTAAATCTTGGAACGGAGCTTCTTCAATATTGTTGCCATGCTTCTTGTGGTGATTTTGATAGATAGCATTATTCGAATGGTAAACTACATCTCCGTATATCTGAAATTTCAGTTGCATCATGTCCGAATATGAGCTCTGTTTTTTCATTTAAAAACGTGTTTTGGGGATGATACACGATAAACGATCAGTTTCAGTTTTGACTTGTGTAGGATTATAGTTAAGTTCGTTGTGGTTCTTTTGGTAGTTCATATGCTCAAATTGGAGATCTGTAGTTTCGATTATGAACGAGAAAACATTAACAATGCATTAGGCATGCAATAAGATGATAAATACAGTTTGATTTTAAATTATTATTATTTTTATTTACAATACAAAAATAAACAATATTATTATACAAAATTATTTTTACATTATTACTTTATCATTAAACAACTCATATACTATTTATATAATTTTATTTTTATTTTTATTATCATTATTAATAATGAATTATTTTGAATTTTATTAATTTTTTTTTTATTTTTGAAAAAGTAATTAGTTAGGTTTTTAATTATTATAATATATTTTTTATTTAATTTTTAATATTAAAATTTAATTTTAAATATAATATTTTTATTAATAAATATTTAATAAGTTAAAAAAACATATTACATATTATTATTAAATAGTGAATCTTGATTCATATAAAATTTGAAGATTTTAAAGAGAAAAATATATTAATTTAATTTAAATATGATATTTTTATAATTTAAGTATATTTTAAATAACTTTTATTTAAAAATATATTGATTAAAAATTAAATTTGTAATTTATTAATTTTATAATATTAAAAATATTTTAATTATATATATATATATATTTGGAAAAATTATTAAATAAATAATTATTTTTTTATTTTAATTAGATTAAGTAAAATGATTAATTAAAGAATAAAAAATAAAATTAAAAGGTAGATTAATATTTATGTATTTATAATATTTTTAAATATATAATAAGCACTGTTATTAAATAAAAAATAATAGTAAAATGAAATTTTTTAAAAAGTAATATAAATTTTATTTTTACAAATTATTTATAATTTCAAAATTTTATATAAAAAATAAATTTAGTTTCTTAATATAATTAAAATTACATTAATAATCGTATATATTTAAAATATGAAATAATATTTTATAAAAATAAAAAAATATTAAAAAAATATTGTAGTGTAATTATTAAATATATATTATTTTTTCAAAAATATATTAGATATTTAAATACAGGAATCCAAATATTTTAAAATCAATTTTCAATATAAATATTAAAAAATAAAATTATAAATATTATTTTATTTTTAAAAAATTTGAAGGAGATGACGAAGGAGTTTACCTAATTGTCAAAACATATTATTGTCTTTCACTTATAATATAATTTAATTTAAATAAGATATTTTTATAATTTCCTATAATATAATTTATTTTAAATATGTTATTTTTATAATTTAATTATATTTTAAATAATGTTTTCCAAGAACATATTAATTAAAAAAAATTAAATTTATGAATAAATAATTAAAATTATTTGAAATTGAAAATACACAAAGTTTATTAAATTATTTTATCTAATATTTTATTTTTAATAAATATTAATAGATAATTTTTAATATATAATAAAAACTATTATTGAAAAAATAACAGTAAAATGAAATTATTAAAAAATAATTTAAATTTTATTTTTACAAATTATTTATAATATAAATTTTTTATATAAATAATAAATTTAGTTTCTTAATATAAACAAAATTACATTAATTAATCATATAAAAATAAATAAATATTAGAAAAATATTTTATTACAATCATTAAAATATATAATTTTTTGAAAAATATATTAGTTATTTAAATATAGAAACTTTTCAAAAACATCTTCAATATTTAAAAATATATCTTATATTTTCACTTAATAATTTATTTAAAATAATAAATATATTTATTTTAATTTATAAAATAAATAGTTTATATTTAAATAAAAAACATAAAATAAAGTTATTAAAAAATCATATAAATATTTATTCTTATTTTAAAATTTTAATTAATAAATAAATAATTTATATAACATAATAAATGCAGTTTAAATAATATATTAATTATTTATTATTAGTTTTAATAATAATAATATACTTTCACTCATTATTCATTAATTTAATAAAAACAATTTAATAAAATCATATAAATATATTTTTTTACAAATTTCATATAAAAAATTATAATTTTTAATATAATAACAATTATATTAATTAATATAATATATATGATTAATATATTTAATAAATTTATTTAAAACATTAATAATTAATTATAATTTTAAGTATTCAATAATTTAAAATAATAAAAAAATATTAAATATTATTATAAAATTTATATAATTAAAAATAACTGTATATTAAATATATTACCTTTTATTTTTAAGAAATAAATTATAAAAGCAGTTTCATATAAATAAAATTATAAATTTTTGATACAAGAAAATTAAAATCAATATTTAAAAATATATTTAGCACCATCTACAATAATTAAGAAACTCTAAAATAAAAGAAGATAACCTTATTTCTAACCGATTCTATTGCAAGCGGTATATTCAGACAATTACTGCTACTAAGATTTGCACGTTTGAAAAATGTCTACTACCGTTATTAGCTCACTTTTTAATTCATTTCAGATACTATATTTTTGAATATGAACTTAAATTGCTATCTTTATTTTAGCGATTATTCTGATTTTCTTGTTGATTTATTTCATATGTGACGTTAACAGTAAAAGAAGACATTGTTCGTGAGTAAGAAAGTCTTGTAAGTTCATTGATGCTTATAGGTTCTCGTCTTATGGAGACCGCAACAACGATTTATTCAAATGCTGATCTTAAAGCTCCAAGAATATAAAGAACAAGATCAAGATCTATAACCTTATGACCAGCCGTAACCAAGGCATAAGCTATCGATTTCATCTTCTAAAGATATGGTTGAACACTTGAGTTACCTTTAATGAAAGTTTGGATTTTAAGTCTCAATTTTATTAATTGAGACATAGTTTGAATATAGAAAATTTATTCTAGGGCTTCTCAAAGTTTTCTTGTCGTATCATTAACATCTTCAATGACTTGTGTGAGAACAATTTCGGTTAAAGTTGAGATTAACCAACCTCAAACTTTTGAATCTTGAATTTCTCATTCTTTAAATTTGGATTCTTAATTGTTTTTGTTATCTCATCTTTATCGGTGATATTAATTATAGTTGGTGGAGGATTTTCTTCTCCATTAATATGTTGGATGACACAATATCATTTAATGAGAAATATAACACTAGTAAAAATGGGGGTTTTAACGACAAATTTTTCCGACAGATATATAAATTATCTAAATATTCCAAGAGATTTAGATTAAATATGTCGGTTTTGACATTCTTCACTAATTCATTTCCCTTTCATAAGTGGTGTTTTAATTTTTAAGTATATATGAATCTTGTTTAATTATCTAAGCATATGAATTGTGTGTCAATTTCCAAGTATATAGGGATTGTGTTTTAGTTTCTAAATATAGGTTTGTGTTTGATTATAAAAAGATGTATAAAAGTTTGTGTTTGATTTTAATTAAAATATGTGTTTATGGTTTGTGTTTGAATGTGTAGGGGTTTTGTTTAATTTTTAAGTATATATGATTGTGTTTAGTTTTTTTAAGGATGAAAAAAAATAATCAGGCCTAAATCTGATTAATTATTAAATTTTAAGGGATGAAATACCGATATATTTGAATTAAATCTTTCGGTATGAAGGGAAATACCGAAAATTTACTCAATTTTTTCGGTATTGTTCACTTCCCAACACTTTGAAAATTTCTAGATAATTAAGGCCAAAGTTGACAAAAATGGATATATATGTCGTTTTGGCACCAAATACCGAAAGATGTTCTTTAAATTTGTCGGTTTTACCCTTCTTCGCTAATTAATTTCCATTTATGTTTTAGTTTCTAAGTATATATGGATCTTATTTAATTATTTATGCATATAAATTATATGTCAAATTCTAAGTATAGAGACTGTGTTATAGTTTCTAAGTATTGGTTTATGATTAATTATAAAAAGATGTATATAAGTTTGTGATTGATTATAATTAGGATGTGTATATGGTTTGTGTTTGAATGTGTATCTTGATAAAAAAAAAAAAAATTATGATGTGTGTATGATTTGTGTTTTAAATTTTAATTTCTAAGTATTTAGTATGTTATTTTCACTTTGGCCCCTCCCCACAAAAAAAAAAAAAAAAAGTTAATTTGTCAAAAAAATAAAATAAATTATAATCTAATTTGTATCTTGATCCAAAAATGGTCAAACAAAACCCACTTTTTTCATACGCTTTCACCTTATTCCATCATCTAATAAAATTTCATCTAATTCAATCACATTCCATACCAAATTGCCAAAAAAATAAATAATTATTTTCCCTTCTACTTTGTCAATTTTCAGATATGATCGTGATGATACAATTAAACTTTCCAAAATACTACTTTCTAAATATCTACCTAATATCATTGGCTTGAAACATCCATTGATGTAACTGATGGAACAGTTGTTGATTACGATGGGTCAAGGCAAGATATTGTTGAAAGACTGTATGTGCTGTTTGTTTTGTTAGCTTTGACGAATCATAAGTTACTATATTTCATTATACTCAATATTTATTCCCTTCATATTGAATGTTGAAATGAAAAATCACCTGTTTCTTAAAGTTGGTATTTGAATATATTCTATTTGGTGGTCATTTGTATAATTCCTTGACTTTCTCTTACACATTTGGCCTCTGGTTCATGTGAAAGCTCATCATTCACCATCTGGGATGTTGCTCAAGGTATGATGAATCATTTCTATAATGGTTGCGGTTTTGTTCAGTATCAATCTCAGATTTTCTGTTGTATACTGCTAGGAGAGTATTAGTAGGATAGGGTTGAAGAAAATATTAAATAATTACCGTGAACTTTATAAAAGCTCTCGGCAAAATATATATATTTTTTTAAATTAGTTTATCTGATACCCACTTACCCTTTCCTGTATCATGATTAAAATATATATATATATATACTTAAAATAAGAACTTAACTTTCTTTTTTCCATTCCTAAACTAACCTAATTTACTATTCAAATTTAGTTTATTTATTTATTTTTATTTTTTAATTTATTTATATTTATATATATATATATATATATATATATATATATATATATATATATCTAAATTATTATTTTATTAAAATATTTAAATTATTATTTTTATAAATTTACTTATTTATATTTTGATATATATTTAAATTATTATTTTTATAAATTGAATTATTTATGTTTTAATATATATTTACTTTTAATTATTATTTTATATAACATTTTATTTCTATTTTAAAAAGTTTAATCTAATATTATATAAATGAGAATTGTTTAAATATAATGACAAAAACATTATAAAAAAACTATTATTCAAAGTATCACCAAATAAGTAGAAAATAACGAGATTAAACATTTAAGTAGTCAATAAAATTGTCAATAATTTAATAAATATTAATTATAATTATTTTTTAAAATTATTAAATTATTATATATGATTATGGTTAAAATATTTAAATATATTAGTATTTATTAATTATTTATAAGAATGATAAAGTAAATATTTATTATATTATATAAATAATAATTTAAATGTAAGTATATATATATTAAAATTTATAAAAATAATAATTTAAAATATATATATCAAAATATAAATAATAATATAAATATATATATATTAAAATATAAATAATTTAATTTATAAAAATAATAATTTAAATATATATATTTCATAAGTTTAAATATAATAAAATTAAATAAATTAAATTAAATTAAAATATGAAAACTGAGTTTGAGTTTGAATAATAGAGTAAGTTAATTGAGTTTGAGTTTGAATAATAGAGTAAGTTAATTTGAGAAGTTTAACGTGGAATAAGGTTAGTTTGGAAATTAGTTCCTTAAAATAAGTTCATTTATTATACAAAATTATTATAAAATTATTTTTATATTAGTGCAAATTATCTAGGCGGTCCTTTAATTATTTTGATCGCTAATCTTTAGCCCTCAAATTATTTTTTAAAACAAATCGCCTTTCAACTTTTAAAAAGTACTAATGCCCCTTCCGTCAACTTCTTCGGTAATGCCTTCGACAACTTCTTCGTTAAATATAACAGTTTAAGTTTAAAATACTATTTTTATATATTATTTTTAATAATTATTATATATATATATAATTATTAAATCGATTATATATATATATTTTATTATTAATTTTTATATTTATATAATTATTAATTTTTTTTTATAATATATGGATAAAATATATATGATTTGTTTTTATAAAATAATTTGAGGGTTAAAAATAATTGAGTAATTGAAAAGTCACCTTTACTTTTGACCTTTAAATTATTTTTAAAAATATATTATTTAAATTTAAATAAATTTATATATATAAATTAATGATTAAAAATAATATATATAAATTATTTTAAACTTTTTTTTATAAATATAAATAAATAATATATATTTTATATATGAAAGAGATTTAATAATTATATTATTATATAAAAATTAATGATATATATATATATATATATATATATATATATATATAAAAACATTTAATAATTATATATATAAAAAATAATAATTAATAATAATATATATATAAAAAAAACTATTTTAAGTTTAAGCAGTTATATTTAATTAAAAAGTTGACGGAATGGTAATCGTCGGTGATCTTTTTAAAAGTTGAAAGAGCGAATTTATTTTACAAAATAATTTAACAGCTAAAAGTGAGCGATCAAAGTATAATTAAAGGGTAGTTCAGGTAATTTGTCCTTTACATTAAACAACTCATATATTATTATTATAATTTAATTTTTATTATTATCATTATTAAGATAACGAGTTATTTTGGATTTTATTCATTTTTTTATTATTTTAAAAAAAGTAATTATATAGTTTTTTAATTATTATAAAATATTTTTTATTTAATTTTTACTATTAAAATTTGATTTTAAATATAATAGATATTTAAGAAATTAAAAACAATATATTATTATTAAAATGATGGATGTGAAATTTGAAGATTTTGAAAAAAAAAATTAATTTAATTTCATTATAATATTTTTATAATTTAATTATATTTTAAATAAATTTTATTGAAAAACATATTTAATAAAAAATTAAATTTATAATAATTAATTAAAATGGTATATCAATTGAAAAATTAAAAGTTATTTGTAATTTATTAATTTTATAATATTAAAAATATTTTTATTATATTAATTAAAATGATTAATTAAAGAATAAAAAAAAATCAAAAGGAATATTAATATTTATGTATTGATACTATTTTTATCTCAAATTATAAATATTATTATAATTATAAATTTATAAAATAAACAAAGTTTATTAAATTATTTTATCTAATATTTTATTCTTAATAAAAATTAAAAGATAAATTTAAATATATAATAAAAACTATTATTAAAAAAATTACAGTAAAATGAAAATTATTAAAAAATAATATAAATTTTAGTTTTACAAATTATTTATAATAAAAAAATTTTATATGAAAAAAATAAATTTAGTTTCTTCATATAAAAAAGTTACATAATTAATCATATATATTTAAAATATTAAATAATATTTTATTACAATTATTAAAAATATATTATTTTTTCAAAAATATATTAATTATTTAAACATAATAACAAAAACTTTTCAAAAATATTTTCAGTATAAAAATATTGAAAAGTAAAAATTATGAATATTATTTTATTTTTTATAATTTTGAATACTATTTAAATTCTTATATACAAAACAAAAATATATATAAATTAATATAATCACTTTATATTTTATTTGTAAACTCAAAAATATATTTATTTAATTTAAATATAATATCTTTATAATTTAATTATATATTTAAAACTTTTATTGAAAAACATATTAATTAAAAAATTAAATTTATGAATAATTAATTAACAATAAAATTGTAATAAAATTGTAAGGAAAATAAAAATTTAAAACTTATTTGTAATTTATTAATTTTATAATATTAAAAATATTTTAATTATATATATATATATATATATATATATATTTGGAAAAAAATTTAAATAAATAAAATTTTTAATTATTTTAAATAAAATGATTAATTAAAAAATAAAAATAAAATGGAGATTAATAGTTATGTATTTATAATATTTTTATCTCAATTTATAAATATTATTATAAATTTATAAAATAAACAAAGTTTATTAAATTATTTTATCAAATATTTTATTTTTAATAAAAATTAAAAGATAATTTTAAATATATAATAAAAACTATTATTAAATAATAAAAAAATAACAGTAAAATTAAAATTATTAAAAAATAAGATAAATTTTATTTATTAAAAATATTTTATTTTTTTATAATTTTGAAAATTTATAAACTTAAGATATAAGAACGGAATCTACCGATTTGAAGGTGTTAGTGACGGAGGTGTAAAATATATAAATTTAATGTAAATATAATATTTTTATAATTTAATTATATTTTAAATAATTATTGAAAATTATATTGATTAAAAAAATAAATTTATAAATAATTAATTAACGATAAAATGATATAAAATTAAAAAATTAAAAAATATTTGTAATTCATTAATTTTATAATATTAAAAATATTCTAATTATATATATATTTGGAAAAAAATATAAAATAAGTAAATATTTTTATTATTTTAATTATATTAAGTAAAATGATTAATTAAAGAATATAAAACAAAATTAAAAGGGAGATTAATAGTTATGAATTAATAATATTTTTAACTCAAATCATAAATATTAGTATAAATTTATAAAATATATAAAATTTATTAAATATTTTATTTAAAAAAAATTAAAAGATAATTTTAAATATATAATAAAAACTATTATTATATTAAATGAAAATTATTAAAACATAATATAAATTTTATTTTTACAAATTTTTTATAATATTAAAATTTTATATAAAAAATGAATTTAGTTTCTTTAAATAAATAAAATTACATTAATTAATTATATATATTTAAAATATTAAATAATATTTTATTACAATTATTAAAAATATATTATTTTTTCAAAAATATATTATTTTTTCAAAAATATATTAGGTTGGTAGACAACATATATATTATTATAATTTTATTTTTATTATTATCATTATTATTTTTTTAATTATTTTTTTATTACTATTATTATTTATTATTATTATATTTTTTATAACTATTTTTTATATATATATTTGAAAAAATTATTAAATAAATAAGTATTTTATTATTTTAATTATATTAAATAAAATGATTAATTAAAGAATAAAAAATAAAATTTAAATAAAAATCAATAGTCATGTATTTATAATATTTTAACCTCAAATTATTAATATTATTATAAATTTATAAAATAAACAATTTGTTTATTAA
>NW_025919744.1:0-1000 GCF_907164915.1 Impatiens glandulifera | reverse complement strand
GACGTGGAAGAATGCGATATGGAAATATGAACCAAGATTGGAATATGTAGTTAGTTCTTAATCTTTGTTTGATTGTAACTTTATTTGTACTGTTGTTTGTTTGCTACTACTTAGATACTTTAGGGTCGTTTGTTTTTCATCATTTAATCAAAGCTAAGGTTTGTCTAATTTTGATTATTGACCCTCCAATTTTTTGTTTTTTTTTATTAAAATGGTGCAAAATCGTTTTAAAAAAAGATTGAAGAGATTAGTTGACAACAGTAACATTCATTCGGGAAGTGACTAGTTCCCGATGACGAATTTTTCTCATTGGGTTACAATTATCCAAAGTCCTTTTAAATCAAGTAAATGGGGAAACTAAGAACAACACAATCATGCAAACAAAAAGATAGAATTGACGCGTAAATCCGCAAATTTTTATTTTATCTTCTTACATCAAATTTGTTAATGAAAAAATTCATAATTATCTGGTTATGATCAAACTAAACCAACTCATTGTGTATATGATTCAACATTTCAACTATTAAACAACTTATTAGTAAAACAAGACAGCCAATAAAAAATGTTACGAAATTCCCCGCTCTCGGGGATGCCTTCGACGTCAAGAAACCTTTCCATTTTTTTGAAGGCAGAGAAATAATGGAAGTCACCATTCAAGCGCCGTCAAACACAAATTAATGTGTTTAAGTCATTTTATTTTTATTTTTAACCATTCATATCATTTTTTTTACTTTTTGTAATAGAATGCAAATTTTCAGTTCCTTTGATTTGAGTGCTTCAACTAACTTTTCTTCTTTTCTCTGTTTTGACTATGAAAGGGAATAACTCAGTTAGAGTTTTTAATAACAATTCGGATCTTCTACTACCGATTTCCATGTTCCCCTGTTGCGGACCAATCAAAATGCAGGAGCATTATTATATTAATAAATAAAGTTGGGTTGAAGGGAAGGGAGAGAGAATCCGGAACCCTGATTACATTCCGGGTTCAGCCCAAACGGCG
>NW_025919743.1:0-15835 GCF_907164915.1 Impatiens glandulifera | reverse complement strand
AGGGACACCATGTGATATCCCACAAGAAGAAAGTTACAATGATTCAGTCACAAATAATGACTATGAAACTCAAAATGAAAATTCGGACACTACTCTTCAGACACTAAGTACACCTTCAGGGGGAGAATGTAACAATGGATCTATCTCCGTAAATATTTCAGAAACAACTACAAGGGATGATAATGTTTGAAGGTCCACAAGGGTTGTTCAACCATCAAAAAATCTTAAAGATTATCATCTTTATTCGGTAAAATATCCTATTGAAAAATACTTATCTTATGAAAATGTCTCTAATGAATATAATGCTTTTATCATATCTCTTGATCAAATAGAGCCGAAAACATTTCAAGAAGCCAAGTCCAACCCTAATTGGTGTGTTGCCATGAATAACGAATTAGAGGCTCTAGAAAAAATAATACATGGACACTTGTCCCTCTTCCTAAAGGTAAGAAAGTGATTGGTTGTAAATGGATATACAAAATTAAGTATGATAGTTTAGGAAAAAATGAAAGATACAAAGTCCGACTTGTTGCCAAAGGATACACATAAACTTATGGATTAGACTATGAGGAAACCTTTGCACCCGTAGCAAAAATGAGCACTATAAGGATATTATTATCTATTGTTGCGAATCAAAATTGGGATTTACATCAAATGGATGTAAAAAATGATTTTCTTCAAGGCGATATGCAAGAAGAAGTAAATATGTCTATCCCACAAGTCTATAAGAAAAATCTTAACTCAAAATTTGTTTGTAGGTTGAATAAAGTTATTGGGCATGCAGCTTTGATAGAAAGTCTACTACCAGCTTTTGTACATTCGTTGGAGGAAATCTAGTGACGTGGAGAAGTAAGAAGCAAAATATTGTCGCTCGTTCAAGCGTCGAAGCTGAATATCGTGTTATGGCAGCCACTACCAGAGAACTCATTTGGATATACGTTCATGTAAAAGCATTTATGCCTTCATGTAAGTCTGCAAAATAATAAATAAAAAAAACAAGCACAACCCGGTGAAGCAAGCTTCACCTGGGTATTTACAACGCTCAAATGAGTGAAACAAACACTACCTTAAAGCTTGCTTCACTCAATATTTGCAGCGCTGATAGAAGTGAAGCAAACTTCATTAGGTATTTACATTTGTAAGATATTTAAATTAATTTACTTTAATTATTTTATATGATTATATATTAAATATATATATATATAACAACATGTTCAAAATTTTTTGGAATATATTTAAATGAATTTGTAAAATAAAATATTTTAAAATTTATTTGTAAGATATTTAAAAAAATATTATTTAAATTATTTTATATTTTATATAATTATATATTAAATATATATAAATGTTCATTAAAACCAATAACACATTTATGTAAAAATATTTATACGTTCATGTAAAATTATTTATGTTTTCATGTAAGTCTGCAAAAAAAAAACAAGCACTACCCGGTGAAGCAAGCTTCACTTGGGTATTTACAGCTCAATATTTGCACCGCTGATAAAAGTGAAGCAAACTTCACTAGGTATTTACATTTGTAAGATATTTAAATGAATTTATTTTAATTCTGACAACACTCAACGGTTGGCGTTAATCCGGTTAAGAATTAACACCGGTTTCAATACTGCACAAACTGTCACAAACCCTTGAACCAAGTTCAAGTGCAGAAGAGGTTTGTTTCAGGTTGAAATAACACACACACATGATAAATAAAGATAAGATCTGGAGAATATCGGTTTGGAGATTTTCGGTTGAGAATTAGTAATGCAGTAGTAATAGTATGGGTCGGTTAGAATATGGAGTCGGTTAGAGTATGAAGAGTCGGTTATAGTATGAAGAGTCGGTGAGAGTGTGAAACCGGAAGAAGGTAAAGCACGAGACAGGTTTTTATGGATGTTCGGAGATAAACTCCTACGTCACCCCTTCTTCTCAAACCACGAGAAGGATATTCACTAAGGAATACACAAACACAATACACGATCGAGTCTTATTTACTGCTCGATAATTACTCTTACAATTCTCACAGAAATTATAACACAAACACACTCAAGCTTTGAATCTTAGAGGGATAAGCACTTGGTAACGTGTTCTTGCTTTTGTTTGTTCACAGACTTGTTAACTTGCTTATAATTCCTTGTGTTTTTCAACTTCCCCAGCTTCTCCTTTTATAGGTGAAAATGTGCCAACGGTCACATTTCTTCAACGAATAGCTTCAGAGGTTCAGCATAGCATTAAATGCGGTTTAGGCTTCCAAGGCATGGAGCAGACCGGCTCTGATTTTTCTTTGCTTGATTATGGCAAATGTCTGTTGGAAAGTTGCCTGCACCTGGGAGATTGCTCCTTTGACTTGTACCAAAATAGTAACTGTTTCTTCAGACAATCATCTACAGCCTGCAGCATATCATCAGACTTGTATCAAAATAGTAATGTCATAGTCTGATCCTTTGATGTCATCTTCTGCATATACCCAAAGTGTCTGTTTGCACCAATTTGTAAACTGCTCTTTATTTGATATCTTTGACTTATTTCTTTAAGTAGTCTTCTCGTTTGGATTTGAATGTTTCATTCCAACTTATCAGGTTAGCCAGTTGTGCAATTCAACCGGACAGCTTCCGGCTTTGGATTTGTCTCTTTTGGCCGGTTTGAGATCTTTGTCGTTCAGGTTGTTCTATTCAACTGAATAGCTTTAGTTTGTTCATCTGTTTCTTCTAGCCGGTTTGATTACTTGACCGGTTGAGATTCCTGACCGTTCCTGCACAATAATTTTATTAAGTTAAACTTTTTATTTATTCGGTCAATTTTATCTAACAATTTCTCCCTTTTTGATTATTTTATTTAAAATATTCAAAAGCATGCGTCCGGTGATTATTTAAAGAGTTTGTTGTTTTGAAAAATGTTTTTAGAAGAGACTTTGAAAAATTTTGAAAACAAATTTTGTGTTTGAAAATTTTCGGAAAAATTTTCTGAAAAATTTTCGGTTTTCAGTTTTATCTTGCGAAAAATTTTATCTACCAATTTCTCCCTTTTTGATTATTTTATTTAAAATATTCAAAACCATGCGAGATGTAAAAAATAGGCCGGTTAAAAGAAATGCGTTAAGTAGAGTCACCGGTTTTCCAAAAATACTTATATATATAAAAATATCATAAGTCAAAAAATATAAGATAAACCAAAGAAAATATAAGGCAGAAAGGTAAAGTTTTAATCCCTATTCTTGTTGCCCCTGTTTACGATATCCCAGATGTAGTCCATCATTAGCCCTTTTCCTGGAGTGCACGGATCGTAGCCCGGTTTGGAAGATGAAGCTCGAGTGCCTGACCGACTGGTTGCCGGTGCGCGCCGTGTTGAGGGAGGTGCTTGATGGGCCGGATTTTGTTGAGGAAAAGAGGTTGGAGGGACCGAGCGAATAGGCATCGCAGTGATCGGAACAACTCGTGTTTGTTGCTGCAGCGGAGAAACATGTTCCTCATCTTCATCTGAATCTGAATTCTCCAAGTTGACCGTTGATGTACCAATTGGATCCGCACAATCATTCAACAGTTATTGAGCCTCCTTCTTTGCTGCTGCCTTTCTCTTTCTTGTTTCACCGCGCGTTGTATGGATGGTCGGGTTTGGAGTCTGTTCTGTTAAGTTGGGATTGGCCTGTTCCTCTTCATTGACCTGTCGGGCCATTGCCGCATCCAATTGTTCTCTTTCCTTTAAAATTCTTAGTCTTTCGTTCTCTTCCTCCTGAATCTTCCAGGCCGCTATTTCATTTTCCTTGATTCTTGTTTCGTCGACTGCCATCTTAGCTGCGATGAGTTCTTCAAGTTGTGCCGAAACCGCTTTTAAAGAAGAGTCGGTTACAGCATTTCCTTCTTCAATAGTTTCAATCTGTTGATTCGCAAGTTCAATCTTCCGGTGCGATGATTCTGTCTGTTCTTTCATCATAGCCTTCCACGGTGTAATGGTTTCTTGGAAAAATTTGTCGAAGCATTCCCTAATCATTTTAGTGACGACAGACTCTGCTGGAGGATTGTTGCGCGGAGGATCATTCTGACCGGACACCAGATTGTCCGTTTCAATGTTAGTATGTTGGTGTTCAGGGGACTTACTTGAGGAAGTCCTGGCCGGGGATGTGGGTGGAGGTGAGGTATTTGCCTCCTTTCTTGAAGATTGACCGACGTCAGGCTTTGACCTTGGCATGCAATCCTCATTATTAAGATCTGACCGAGAGGGGTGAGGACCTTCATCTTCCTGACCGGTCTCCGATTCCAGCCGGATCATTGTTTCTTCCATTTCCTGAGCCGATTGTTGTAGTGCTTCTAGCACCATCTGATCAATAAGAGACATTTCTTGTGGTTGTTGATGTATGCGGAGAATGGCCTTGTTGAATTCTATTAACTTGGCGTGTAATTCCACGAACGGTCTTCTCTTAAGAGCAACCGCAACATCCCTTGTCTTTGCCAGGTCAAAAACCGAGTTGTCAAGTTCCACCAACATTTCCCACCTCTGTTGTGCGGGATAGTCTGGAAACATATCGGCGAATCCGGTTTCCGCTCTTATAGATGCCCATTTAAAATATATGTTGCTTCGTTCATATGCCTTTGTTGTGAGGTTATGGAAGACTTTGGGAATAAAAGCATCCCCCATCTCCTTCAGTGCGTCTTCTGCTGTTTCCGGTTAACCGACCGGACCGGTTTCGGCTTCAATATTCACCTCTGAATTAATACCGGTTTCAAAATTCACCTCTGAAGACTCTTCATCGTCATCTTCATACTCAACTAGTTTCTCCTTCCCTTTACTACTTGCAATGTCAGCATTGTTTGACCGGTCTTCAATTTCATGAACAGGTGATTTAGAGGTATTGACTGGATTGGCGGAGTAGTCCTTGGAGCGGCTAGAGATGCTAACTGTTGAAATAGTCAGGTTTGGAATATCAGTCTGAATATTCAAAGAGTCGGATGCCCGAGTAACCGATATTGTTCTTTTACTTCCGGTTTCTTCTGCCACCGGAGCTTTCTTCTTCTTCGGTTGAGTTTTCTTTGTTTGATCCTTCAACCGCTTAACTGTCGAGACTTTCTTAGCCTTGCTAGTAAAGAGAACGGATTTTACTATCCTGCTGCTTGGAAGAATGACCCCTGGACCAGTTTGAATGTTGAGATGAAGTAGTAGTTTACCTAGAGGAATGGCATATCCCCGAGACCGGGTAGAGTTGGGATCCACCATCTCGCATAGGTTGGAAAATATCACCTCCGCCCAGTTAATCTTTTCTCCTTTGACGATTGCGGCCATTGTGTCAATCTTGAGACTAGTAAGGCTATCAAAGTTGTCGCCCCTTGCCTGAGTTGACTTGGAGATGATGTCGCACAACGGTCGATATTCCGGTTTTAGGTCTCCTTTCTTGTCGGAAACCACTATCGGGTCGTCGGTGCAAGACATATCACGGCAAACCGCCAAGCGTTCATCTTCATCACCACCCTCGGTGACATCAATACCTTCTGTCAGTAAGTGAAAGATTTCAGCAAGTAGATCCTTTGTAACCTCAAAGGTTTGTCCCCGACCGTCGTAGAGATAGTTTCATCGGTTAAAGTGGTGTTTGCAAAGAACTCCGTAACCGCATTTTGGTAGATAATGAACGGTCTGTTCAGGAATTGTTTCAGGCCCGAGGCGGTGAATAGCCCTAAAACGTATCGGGCTTCCTCCGAGCCGTTGTTTCGAATTTCTTCGAAATCAACTTGGATAATGTGGACTAAAAGAGCGGAGTCACGACCCATTTTGGAGTTTATGAGTTTGATCGAAAACTTGAATTCGTTTGAGAGTGATTGCAAGAGAGAGAGAAAGCAGATCGCGTGAAATGAAAATTTGATGTGTATGTTTGTATTTATAGGCAACTTAGAGGCGTGTCTTAGAATGCGAACCAGCGCATTGAAGAGTGTGAGCTGTCACATCGACGAAAGGGCGCCAAAGTTTCCCTCCAAAATTATTGGCAGTAACTTTGATCGGTAAGATTTTGATGATAGGTTTAAAATTTAACCGGTCAACGATTTAAAAGAAAAGTACATAGTAATATTGAAAACCGATGAAATGGTAAAATGAAGACCGATGATAGATCGGTTGAAACAACATGAGCGTTTTTATAAATAAACCGTTTAGAGAAGAACCTAAGGAAAGAAACTAAGAACCATGCTAGCCATTTTCTCTTCCACTGATTCCTTGGTGAGAACATTCGTTGGGTTCACCGGTGATCCCGGTGCGAGTTCAGGAGCGGTTGAGCGAATGATCCGGCAAAGCTGAGGAGCGTAGCCGAGCTTCTTTTTGGTTTCAACCATTGTTTTTAGGTTTTCAAAATTGACCGGCACCCAGTTAATGGGATTGTCACTGACTATGTAGGTCATCATATCAAACTTCTTTTTGGAGTAGTTTTGATTTGGAACCCGACACATAATGGATCGGGTGACAATGTCATGGAGTATTTGGATGTGGGGGGCAAGATAGGCTTTGAGGCCGTTGTTTTGAACCGGGTTACGATCCATGGAGAACAGTTCAGCATAGTCATCAAAAGTTTCGTTCACCCGAGGAGGGAAGTCCGAAAATCCTTCAATCGGCAGGTTGAACATCTCATCAATTGTTTCTTCTGAGATATGAATGATAATATTATCGTTTATGATGGAAACGATAAGATTTTCAATCATAGAAGCATTGGAGAAAAACTCCAACACTTCAGGAAGTAGAATGGGTTCGGATTCTTCCAGAAATCCGTGGAGGCCGGTGTCGACTAGTGAATCAAAGAGGAGTTCCTTTGTTTCAATGTCATCAGATGAGAGCACTGAATCAAAGTTAACACATAGGTAATTTCTAAGTGTAGGATGAGACATTTTTCGGAAGAGTCTTTAGAGAGATGAAGGTTATAATTTTTGCAAGATGGCAAGATGTGTTGTGATGTTTGAAAAAGGAGTGATAGGCCTATTAAATAGGATGTAAAGAGAGAAAAATGCAAATGCATTAAATGTAGGACATTTATGATATGTCTTGTTAATGCTTTTTGAAGGTATGAGGAATTTTTATATTTTCAAGACAATTTTTCTTGGAAAGTGGTGATTTTGTTTTGTCCGAGGTAAAGAATCTGGTTGGAAACTAACTGAATTTAATGCTTTATGGTTTCCATACGATCAGAGGCATAAATTCCAAAAATGGATAGAGTAAAAATAAAATAGGAAATATATTAAACCGATAAGATGGTTCCTTAGCGGCTGGAGGAAGAACCGCCTCTTTGCTTCTTCTTCCAAGCTTTCTCAAAGCGGTCGAAGAATGAGTCGGCCGTGTCTCCAGTCATGATTTGAAGTGGGCTTAATCCTACGCCCGGACAGAGAGGAACATCGAGATCGAAGAGGAGAGTGCTAATTTGGGGAATGAAGTCGGTGTGACGAGTGGAGATCATCCATATTAGGTTGTCAAAAAGCAACATTGACCAGTTGACCGGAACTTCGTTGGTGATGGCGGTCATGATGTCGAAGGACTTGGTACAGAAAGTGTTGGTAACATCCTTTCCAAGGATTGATTTACCGACGATATCGTTGAGCAGCTGATATTCAGCCCTCAATGAGGATCTTGCACCGTGATCGTCAACAGGAAGAGGAGATCGAGAAAAATGCTGGAACATTTCAGTCTTCTATTCAGCCGATGGAGTTAGGTCGGTGAGACCTTCTTTTAGAAGATCATAACACCGAGCGAAATCTTTCTCGGTGAACTCGAAGACGGTGTCTCTTACTTTGGACTGAATAAGAGTGTCGAAGAAGGGAGTACCACGAAAAACTCTTGCGTTACGGAAGAACTCCATAACGGTATCGGGAAATATGATATGTCGGTCATCTAGAAAGTTTCTTAGACCGGAATTCTCAATTGATTTGATCATTTTGTAGATCTCAAAATGGTTTGTTCCTAGGACGGAATCAAACTCAATCTAAAGGACGTTTTGGAAGGAAATGTGAGACATTTTTCTCAAGTAGGATAAGAGATTTCATAGAGGTGTTGAGTATGTTAGATGTGTCATTATGCATCTATCTTATATAATAGACAGTTGATGGTGTTAACTAGTGGATAATGCACGTTGTATCCTTTTAACCGTTGGATAAAATATCTTTCCAAAATATGAGGAGGTTGCTACCCTATGAATGTGAGTCATAGGCCTAGACGGTGAGAGATATCATATCTTCACGTCTTTTGAGGCATGACTGCTTTGTTTTGAAAAGGAATCTTTTCAGAACAGAAACGTCCAAACACAATCAGTTATTCAAAATTTTGTTGGAAATCCAAATATTTTAAAGTAGAGTATATCCAAACCGGTTGGTTTTCAGTTATAAGTTCCGATGCAGTTATTTGGTAAAGTACTAAATAACTGGTCGGTTTACCGCAACTGATAAACAATGCAGTTTTTCAATAAGTACAATGGTAATTTAATTTTCCGACATTCTGAGAAGAACTGATGATTTTTGTCTATCCGAGCCAATATTTCCTTTTAGAGAAGTAAATTTTTGGTTTAAGAAATAAGTTGATTTATATCGGTAAGACCGAGAATATTTCTGAAAAAGGAGAACTTAGCTTCCTGTAGAGGCTTTGTGAATATGTCGGCTACTTGTTGATCGGTTGATACATATTCCAACCGGATGTGCTTTTGTTGAACATGTTCCCGGATGAAATGGTGCCTTATATCAATATGCTTGGTTCTTGAATGTAGAACCGAATTGTATGTGATTGTTATGGCACTTGTATTGTCGCAGAATATTGGAGATTCTTCGGCGGTGACACCAAAATCTCTCAGTTGCTGTTGAATCCATAGAAGTTGAGCACAACAACTTCCGGCTGTCAGGTATTCAGCTTCTACGGTTGATGTAGCAACCGATGTTTGCTTTTTACTATACCATGAAACGAGTCGATCTCCTAAGAATTGACAAGTTCCACTGGTACTTTTTCTATCAACTTTACATTCTGTATAGTCTGCATCAGAATAGCTTGTTAGGTTAAAACTTGAGTCATTTGGATACCACAGTCCGACTTTCGAGGTTCCCTTTAGATATTTCAGAATTCGTTTAGCGGCTGTGTAGTGAGATTGTTTAGGATTAGCCTGAAATCTTCCACACACTCCAACTGGAAATAATATATCTGGTCGACTTGCTGTTAGGTAGAGAAGTGAGCCGATGATTCCACGATAGGCTGTCAAGTCTACTCTCTGACCGTCATCATCTTTATCCAGCTTGATTGAGGAGCTCATTGGAGTGGAGGCAGAAGAACATGTTTCCATTCCAAATTTCTTAAGTAGCTCCTTGGCATATTTAGATTGGTTAATGAATGTTCCTCTTTCGAGTTGTCGGACCTGAAGACCTAGGAAGAAACTTAATTCTCCCATCATACTCATTTCAAACTTGTTAGTCATTAGTGATGAAAATTTATCATACAGCTTAGAATCAGTAGAACCGAAAATTATGTCATCCACATATATTTGAACAAGTAGGATATGTTCCTTTTCTCGAATTTGAATAGGGTTTTATCTACTGAACCTATAGTGAAGTCATGCCCAATCAGGAAGTCTGTTAAGGTGTCATACCACGCTCTAGGAGCTTGTTTTAGACCGTAAAGAGCTTTGTTCAGTCTATACACATGACCGGTTAGGTCAGCATTTTTAAAGTCGGGTGGTTGTTCAACATATACTTCTTCTCGTAAGTCACCATTTAAGAATGCACTTTTAACATCCATTTGAAAAACCTTAAAATTTTTGAAAGCAGCAAATGCTAGGAAAATTCTAATGGCTTCAATTCTAGCTACAGGAGCAAATGATTCTTCAAAGTCAATGCCTTCTTCCTGTTTGTATCCTTGTGCCACTAATCTAGCTTTGTTCCTCGTAACCAAACCGTCTTCATTGAGTTTATTTCTGAATACCCATCTTGTTCTGATAACTGGTTGATCTTTCGGTCTAGGAACTAAGTACCAGAATTTATTACTCTCAAACTAGTTTAATTATTCTTGCATTGCTAAAATCCAATCTGGATCCACCAATGCTTCATCCACATTTTTCGGCTCAATCTGGGATATGAAAGCGGAGTTTTCATATTGTTCCAGTATTTGTTGCCTAGTTTGGATGGGTAATGAAGGGCTACCTATAACAAGCTCAGGAGGATGATTTTTGTTCCTTTTGAAATTCTGTTGTTTAGGGATGTTTACCAAATGACCGGTTACGATCAAGGCTAGACGTATCAGTAGGCTGAACAATAATGTCAGACCGACTGATGTCCTCAGTTGACACTGAGGTGTCAGCTTCCTTCTGTTCGGCAGCTTGATCTGCTTGATCCGACTGGGTTTTAATAATACCTGGTTGGTCCTGGACAAACCGTCTAAAAACTGGAATTTCATCTTCACTATCAGAATGAATGTTTTGATTTTCCAATCTGTTGTGTAGATCAAAGGATGATGCGGTGTTACTTTCAACCGATTCATCAAATACAACATGAAGAGATTCTTCTACGGTTAATTTTCTAGTATTGTATACTCTATATGCCTTACTTACTGCTGAATATCCTAGCATTATCCCAACATCGGATTTTACATCAAACGCATTTAAATAGGTTTTACCATTCATATGGATGTAACACTTACAGCCGAAAATTCGAAAATACCGAATGTTTGGAATTCTATCAAAATATACTTCGTATGGTGTTTTATTGCGATGCTTGTTAATCATAGATCGGTTTTGTGTATAACATGTAGTGTTGATAGCTTCGGCCCAAAATTTTTGAGCAACACCCGAATCGGCTATCATAGACCTTGCGGCTTCCTTGAGAGTTCGGTTTCTTCTCTCGGCCAGGCCATTCTGTTGAGGGGTTCTAGCACTAGACAACTCGTGTCTAATGCCTGATTCCTCAAGAAATGCATTTAAAGTGCTGTTTGTAAATTCGGTTCCTCTATCGCTTCTAATGGTTTTTATACGTGTTGATTTCTCATTTTGTAAACGTATAAACAGTGTAATCAGATTAGAAACAGTGTCACTTTTGGATGCCAAAAATATGACCCATGTATATCTAGAGTAATCATCAATAACTACCAAAGTGTGATGCATACCGCCTAAGCTGGTGACCCTAATCGGTCCAAATAGATCCATGTGAAGAAGTTCAAGACATCGGTTAGACTGAATATATCCCTTGCTTTTAAAAGATGACTTAGTCTGTTTTCCCATTTGACAGGCTGAACATATTTTTTCTTTATTGAATCTTATCTCAGGAATTCCTTCAACTAACCGATTAGTACGAATGTAGTTTATAGTTTTGAAGTTTAGATGATTTAATCTCTTATGCCACAACCAGGCTTGATCACTTCTAGCTACCATTCAAATAGGATATTCAATTTCATTCCTCCAGTCTACCTTGTAGATATTTCCTAACCTATTTCCGGTTAGTAATGTGCTACCTTGAGAATTCTTAACTAAACATGCATGTTTATGAAATTCTACAGTATATCCGGCGTCACACATTTAACTGATGCTTAGTAGATTGAAGTGTAGGTTTTCAACAAGAAGTACATTATTAATTGTTAAATTATCATGAACAATCTTACCCTTGCCCATAGTTCTACCTTTCGAATTGTCACCGAAAACTATCATTGAACCGGCTTCTACTTTGATATCGGTCAGAAGGTTGCTGTTTCCAGTCATATGTCTGGAACAACCGCTGTCCAGATACCACTCAGAATTTCCAAGCCTCTTCTTCATAACCTGTAAAATATACATATTTACAACTATTTGGTGGTACCTACATTTACTTGGGTCCGTGGTTGATTAGTCCCTTGGGTATCCATACTTTGATTATTCGCATAATTTTCCCAGATATGGTTTTGATGGTCCTACATGCGCTCGGTTTGGTGTGTTTCTGTCTACTTAGTGTTACCTTGTGATGTTGAGGTGAGATTTGATCGGTGTAGAATGGGCTCCTATCATAGGGTTGAGTAGTTTTCTTCTTAGAGAGAGACCATTTGACTATATCGGATGGACCTACATAGGTTAGCTCCTTAGCCAGTTTAGAGTCATGAGATGATTCGGTATAGGTTGAAGAGCTCTTGACAAAGTTTATGAATGGAAGCTTGTCTTTAGTGAGATTCAATCCTCTGGAGGATTTGTGTTAGATGAGTGTGTTAATATAATAACCAATACCAAATTTACACTTATAGGGTCTCTTATAGCTTGCTAATTTCCTAACTGCTTCACTAGATCTTTCCCATGCTGCCATCAGATACTTAGTTCGCTCATTTTCTTCTTCGGTCAACTCTTGAACTGACTCCTCGAGTTGTTCACTATCGGAGGATAGTTCAGGTGTTACCTCGATTTCGATGATCTCATCGGATTGAGCATTATCGGTTTCAGGATTGGGCAGGACTAATGCTACGGGATCGGTTCTAAAATTAAGCCGGGTTGGTACTAAAGTTGATAAGTGTTTGTATTCTACTACCATGTCATTTAATGCAGTAATTAAGTCTTCTCTAATGAATTCATCATAGGAAAAGTCAAATACATGTTCTTCATTTGCCATGAGACAGGAGATTTCATCATCGCTATCACTGTGAGCCCATAGACTTCCTCCATCATCGGCTATCATTGCTTTCTGAATTTCCTTTCCTTCACCGGTTTGTGAGTAATTATTTCGTTGGTTCTGATCATCCGGTTTCTGATTGTCCCTTCGTGGCTTTCTGCATTCCCACCTGTAATGTCCCAAACCATCACAATTATAACATCTAACGTTAGATTTATCACCGTAGTTGTAATTATAGTTGTTTGTCGGTTGGCTTTTCTTCATAAATCTGTTGAATTTCTTTGCAAGCATGGCCATTGAATCCTCAGAGAATTATTCTGCTGATTTGATCGGTGCGGTGGTTGCTGGTACTATGGATGTTACCAGTGCCTTAGTAGCGGTTGATGATGATGCTTCATTTTCAATCCTGGATTTCATTTCAAATTCATATGCCTTTAGATCTTCAAACATATCATGTAGCCTCATCTTGTCTAGGCAGTTTGATTTTTTCATCACCATTGTCTTTATGTCCCATGCACTAGGAAGAGATCTTAAAGCTTTGATGATTGTTTCCTTGTTGTCATACTTCTTTCCAAGAACCGGCAGCTCATTTACCACATTTGTAAAACGATCACTAAACTCCTTCATAGTTTCACCTGGCCTCATCTTGATGTTTTCAAACTTTTGAGTGACCACCATTATCTTATTTTCCTTGCTTCTTTCATTTCCTTCGTGGAGTTGAATCACAGTTCCCATGCCTCCTTTGCAGTTTTGCATTCTCTAACCTTACTGAAGGTGTTTCTGTCCAGAGACTTGAAAATGTGATTCCTGCAATGATTATCCAGATTGTTTCTCCTTTTATCTTCGGCTGTCCATTCCTTTCTGTCTTTTTCAATCTTGATCGGTCCTTCAGACAGAATGAATGTCATTTCATCATCCATAGTGATCAGGTGCAAGTGCATGCATATTTTCCAGTTGGCAAAATCGTCTCCTTCTAGCATTGCAGGTTTCTCGCCGAAAGTCATGCTTGTTTGCTTCGTGTTGCTTGAGTATTGAAACTGACTGCTCTGATACCAATTGTTAGGATCTAGATCGCGGATGGCGGACCGGGGTCCAGTCGGATAGAACTTTCTGACAACACTCAACGGTTGGCGTTAATCCGGTTAAGAATTAACACCGGTTTCAATACTACACAAACTGTCATAAACCCTTGAACCAAGTTCAAGTGTGGAAGAGGTTTGTTTCAGGTTGAAGCAACACACACACAGGATGAATAAAGATAAGATCTAGAGAATATCGGTTTGGAGATTGTCGGTTGAGAATTAGTAATGCAGTAGTAATAGTATGGGTCGGTTAGAATATGGAGCCGGCTAGAGTATGAAGAGTCGGTTAGAGTATGAAGAGTCGGTTAGAGTATGAAGAGTCGGTTAGAGTGTGGAACCGGAAGTAAGTAAAGCATGAGACAGGTTTTTATGGATGTTCGGAGATAAACTCTTACGTCACCCCTTCTTCTCAAACCACGAGAAGGATATTCACTAAGGAATACACAAACACAATATACGATCGAGTCTTATTTACTACTCGATAATTACTCTTACAATTCTCACAGAAATTGTAACACAAACACACTCAAGCTTTGAATCTTAGAGAGATAAGCACTTTGTAACTTGTTCTTGCTTTTGTTTGTTCATAGACTTGTTAACTTACTTATAATTCCTTGTGTTTTTCAGCTTCTCCTTTTATAGGTGAAAATGTGCCAACGGTCACATTTCTTCAACGGATAGCTTTAGAGGTTCAGCATAGCATTAAATGCGGTTTAGGCTTCCAAGGTATGGAGCAGATCGGCTCTGATTTTTCTTTGCTTGATTATGGAAACTGTCTGTTGGACAGTTGCCTGCACCTAGGAGATTGCTCCTTTGACTTGTACCAAAATGGTAATTGTTTCTTCAGGCAATCTTCTGCAGCCTGCAGCATATCATCAGACTTATACCAAAATAGTAATGTCACAGTCTGATCCTTTGATGTCATCTTCTGCATATACCCAAAGTGTCTGTTTGCACCAATTTGTAAACTGCTCTTTATTTGATATCTTTGACTTCTTTCTTTAAGTAGTCTTCTCGTTTGGATTTGAATGCTTCATTCCAACTTATCAGGTTAGCTGGTTGTGCAGTTCAACCGGACATCTTCTGGCTTTGGATTTGTCTCTTCTGGCCGGTTTGAGATCTTTTTCGTTCAAGTTGTTCTATTCAACCGAATAGCTTCAGTTTGTTCATATGTTTCTTCTAGCCGGTTTGATTACTTGACCGGTTGAGATTCCTGACCGTTCCTGCACAATAATTTTATTAAGTTAAGCTTTTTATTTATTCGGTTAATTTTATCTAACAGGTAATGTAAAACGGAGTGAAGCGAAGGAAGCTTCACTCTTTTCCGCTTCTGCTGAACTCGGAATAAAATACGGGTTTCGGGTTCTCTCTTTCTTCCTTTCAACCTAGTTTTAATTTTTTAATATAATAATGCTGTTGAGTTTTTACAACAAGGGAACCCCCAATTCGGTAGTAGAAGATCTGATCTGAGTAGAAAAAAGAGATGAGATGTATTGATAATGTTGGGTGATTTTTTATCAAAGATGAGTGATTTTTGTTTATGGTGAGAGGACAGTCCGGATGATCTTTTGTAAAAATAAAACAAGCCTATGCAGAAATATTGTTTTCATAAACAGGGTTAATGGGATTTCTATCTAAAAATAGTATTAACTTAATTTATAATAATAAAGCAATCTAAATGGCCATAACTAAGGATTATATAATTATTACATAATAATAAGTAATCCAAATGGCTTTTAACAAAGAACTATATAACTATTATATAATAATAAAACAGTCAATTGTCCCTTATATAATTAATTTTTAATTAATAAATATTCACACTCCAACCATAAGATTAATAACCCTAATTTAAATTTTTTCTATAATTTCTATAGCTAAAATTAAAAGTTTTAATTTGTCGGTTCTACATTGAAATTATTCTATAATTAAATTTGTATAATTTGTATGACGGTATTTTTTATCTATTATTTTATTGATTTTGTAGTGTTACAGGGTTTATATGAATTATTTTTATACTCTTTATGTTTAGATAATAAAAATTTTAGTATCAAATATATGGGTTTAGAATCTTAAAATTCAATAATTTTTTAATGTTAAATTTAAAGAGAAAGAGAAAAAACAATATTTTATCTTTATTTAAATAAAAAAAATTGACAATCATTCATTATTTGACGATCATTTTTATCTTGTTAATCATCA
>NW_025919742.1:0-17988 GCF_907164915.1 Impatiens glandulifera | reverse complement strand
TCTGCTTGCGCACTCCTTCAGACTATCTGTCTATTGAAGTTAGAAAACTTATGCTTTCCCACTTCTTTAGACTACCCATTTGTAGAAGATAGATGACGTCTGCTCGTGCACTTCTTCAAACAACCTGTCTAATAAAGTTAGACGACGTCTACTCGCGCACTTGTTCAGATTACCCTTCTAGAAGCTATACAATGTCTACTCGCGCACTTCTTCAGACTACCCATCTGTAGAAGCTAGATGATGTCTACTCGCGCTTGCTTCAGACTACATCTGAATACATACGTCTTTTGTGTTGTATCTGTACAACGATAATTTACACAACTTAGTTTTTTTCAGACCAAATCATTAAAACTTTGTCAACTATGTCCTATTGATTTAAACTTATTCACTTAAGTTTATTAAAATATTTTTCCTTAATTAATTATTTCTCTTGTAATTAATTTTCCCTTTTCTTTATTTAACTTAATCTAACAGGTCACTACAACCAAATTCTGGGAAATGAAGGAAGCTTTGGAATATGTGACGGAATAACTCGCGCAGATCACAAACGCTCTAGCTAATCAGCAAAGACCGTCAATATCCCAAAACATGCTTTCTTCTCAATTTCCTACCCAATCTATCTCGATTACGTTCACTCTCATTAAACCCCGTCCTATTAACCCTCGAAATAAAGAGGAAATCTCTTTCTACGAAGACTTCGACAAAGATTTTGACCCAACAACACATGCCCAACATGGGATGCCCGAAGAGGAACTTAACCCCATGGGACCACATGGGAGATTAATTATGATAGAAGAACAACCATGTTCATTAGAATATGAACGTCTGTAAGCATTAAAATTTGACTTACCCTATTTTTTCAAAATAATATTATTATGTTTAATAATATTAAAATAATATTTTGGATGTTTATATTCAAAATAACTTGAAAGAAGGAATTAAAACGTAATTAAGGATTAATTATTGTGATAATTAAACCTTAATTAAGAGAACTTTTCAAAATTCCAAAAATAAGTTGAGGATAAAATATTTGTATATATTTTACCAAAATTAGACCAAGGAAGGGGTTAAAAATATTCAATTAGGATTTATTCATGATTTATGATTAATTCATGACTTAAACTAATTAAATAAAATACCCCAAAATTCCCAAAAATTCCCAAAAAAATAAAACATGATCATAATTGTTATTATGAATCTAGAAATATATTTTTTAAAATTTTTGGTTCAAAAATGGATTTAAAAGGAATTAAATTCGATTTTTAATAACATTTTAAATAAAATTAAAATTGCATAATTCTGTGTGGCTGATTTTATGTTTAAACTTTGCAGCAGGATCCTGGACCATCAGATGAGCGCCCAGATCTCATCCGACAGCCCAGAGCGCGCCAGAAATCCAGCTGTAGTAGAACCACGTGCGCGCGCCCTCACCGGATCAACTAACGGGGGGACTAACCCCATTTGTCAAGACCTCTGACCGCGGACGTAACGCTGACGGCGTCATGCGAAACGACGTCGTTTCAGCAGTCTTCTTCGCTGGGACGCAGGGGTCGCCGGAATCGCGACCTCGCCGACGAGTTTCTTCCAGAAGCTCTAACTTCGTCTACAGGCGATCAAATCCGTTTATTTTTTTCTCTCACGTGATCCCCTCGTCAGCGCCTACGTTTCCCCCTTATCTAGAAGCCTTATCTTACCCAGGATAAGGCTGCCACGAATTAGGGATAAGAACGCCAGCGATCAAAGAAAACTCAAATTGGCTTTCTACAGCCGACCTTCGAGCACTATAAATACTCCCCTACCCCTCTACTACCAATCCATCAAACAATAACCAAGAATTACACATCAAATCACCTCAATCGAAGACCTACAATTTCCGGCCAAGAACAGTTTTCTGCAGAATTTTCTCCGGTGAGCCAAGCATCGATCCAGGCTTCTGGATCACCTCCAACAATTCCCAGGAACGTTTTCCAGTTGTTGGTATGATTCAAGAAGCCTTGATTTTCGATTTGTAATTAAAAATTTTGAAATTCTTCAAATTTCTTGTTTGATCACTTTGGTCGTGTCCTTATGCTTGATTGTGTGATTTCTTTGTATAAAATCATTATATATATCATGTGTAAGCTTTTTGTTGAAAGAAAACCGATCAAATCAACCTAGAACAGAATTTTGCAAAAATTAGTTTGAAAATTGGATTTTTTGAAATGTTGTGTTCTTGGTTTAAATCTGGATTTGTTGATCCATATTGTTGTTATATATGTTTATAAGCATGTTTGAATCATTTCCATGCAACTGTAATCAAGTTTTGTTCATGTTTGATCAAAATTGAAATTTCAGAAAAAAATCTTGAAAATTTGAATTTTAAAACATTGTGTTCTTGCTTCTAAGTTGGATTTGTTGATTCAATTAGTAGCTATACATGATTCTTAACATGTAGGGATGAATTCCAAGTAACTTTTTCACCCTTTTGATCATGTTTGATCAAATTTAGTTTTTTGTAAAAAGTTAGATTTTGATTCAATCTTCAAAAACTATTTTTATGGTGTAATGATGTTCTTGTTTTGGTATGGATTAACTATATTCATCATTTCAAACCTAATGGAACAAAAATCAGGCCTTGAAATGGTCTAATTTAAAAGATCCCAAAATGTGACCTAGAAATTGTGTTTTAAAATTGATCCCCTTATGATTTTCAAAATTGTGATATATGTTAGGGCTTTTGTTCTTCATGATCATATGAACCTACAGCAACTTACGGATTGTGATTTGGATATCCCAATCAAAAGTTATGGCCTTCAGAAGTTTCGGACCAAAACAAGAACATCCGACCGAGGAAACCGCCCACGACCGAGCCGCCCGACCGAGAGAGCTGTCCGCCCGACCGAGGAAACCGCCCACGACCGAGCCACCCGACCGAGAGAGTTAGCTTAGGGCCAACAAAACTAGCCTAGACCTAATTAACCTAGGACAAACCTTGCCACTTGACCTAGGATTGACCTAACCTAGGACTAACAACTACACCTAGCCTCATCTTAGCCTAGGCCAAACCCTAGCCCTAGCCTAGTATCAAACCCCCACTTAACCTAAGACCGTTATAGCCCTAGGCTTAAGTCTGAACCCTTACCCAAAATTAAACATCTCAAACCTTACTAAGCCCAAATTGACAAGATCAGACTCGAACCTAGTGTTTAATCCCTAGGCCCGTTTGGTTCTAATTTTCAAAAAAAAAAACAAAACTATTCTAGAACCAAACCCCCATTTTCTAAAAAATTGCATTCTCAAGGTCATGAAGTAACTCTCAAGATTCCTTGGGATGTTTCCCAAAACAATTTTATTTACTAGGTCTTGTTTGATTATACTCTCTAACATCTTTTTATGATATTTTCAGGTTTTGTTAAATCTGAACCCCAACGCAACAGGTACACACCTTCTTTAAATGATTTTGTACAATTATTTAAAGTTTGTCCTCATTTAGGACCCCTGGACTACTAATTAAAGATAAGGAATGTTATAATTAGATTTATAGAAGCCAGACTTTGTCTATTTTAGAAGGATTTTGAAAACCGTCCTTAGACGGGCGCAAAAGACATAGCGCGAAAGCCCTTTCCCGAGCATAAACAGACAACGAACCACTTTTTTCAGAAACTGTGGTATAAATACATTTGTACTCGTATCATTTTATTGATTTTCATAAAATCTTTTGGCGACTCTGATTTTCAAATGAATAATCTTTAAATTGATTATGTTTAATTGATTTAAATCGGGCTAGGTTAAATTGTTATTCAGCCTCCTAGATTATTAATGTTTGAACAAAAGATTAATTATTTTACATAATTAATTTATTACTGCTCCAGGTATTCTCAAAATCTTTTAAAAAATTAAATGTTTCATTTTAAAAGATGCCTGGTATGCAAACCAAGGTTGAAATCATTGAACCTCAAGCTGCCTCGCGGTAGTCCTTCCATATTGCCACGTGTCTCAAAACACGTGATAAACTATGGAACGGGACATAGACCGGGGGGGATAAAACAGTGTTACAGCATTCTTGCGACTCTGCTGGGGATCTTTTTTATTTTAAAATGAATAAAATAGACAAAGTTCTAGCTATTTATAAATTGATATTTATAACATTCCACTCTCACAATAGTCCACCTCATGGGGTCCATCACTCCAACAGGTACTTAGGTTTTATCCTATACTTAAGTTTTACCCTAATATTTGCCTCGGATGGTACATCACCCAGACTTACGTGAAGGAGTGCTAGGTCGGAATTCTGTACTCCTATAATTACGTGAAGACCGATCATACCGGTCTATGATCGAGCGATGTTGCGTGAGGAAAAACTAGGAACCCAGAGTGGATCCCTTCTGTCGGCTTTGATACATCCTCCGAGATGCGATCTTAGCAATGGTGGGGAGAGATTCCCACCCAAACCTCGACAGAAAACCTTTGTTTGGACGTGCCCAAACAGCAAGGCCTCGACAAGTCAACTCAGTACGTGCTTATTTATTATACATGCATAAATTTATAATAAATATACTAAAACTTCTCTAAGCATGTTTACTTTTATCAAAATCACTCGACATGTTTGTCAAAGTTGATTGTGTTCGCAGAATGGCCTTGTTAGACAACGAGGACCTCTCCATGTGGACTCATCACTTTAACAAGACACTGTGGTACTATGACTCCTTTGGTATCAACACCGATCTCAACTATACTAATCACCACCTCCACCATGGCTTCATGATGGATATGCAACGCAGATGGGATCCGGTGCACCGCGCCTTTATACTAGGGGATCGCCAGATTTGACCAACAATAGAGGAATTCAAGGCCATCATGATGATCAGAAGCAAGAACATCCTAAGACTCAAACCCTCGGCCGAATCCATGTCTCTTAGACAACTACTCCAAGATGAGATGGGCTACACGAAAACTATGGCAAACAAAATCCTCGCCATAACTCACTTGGACTTTCCTCGTTGGGTCAGGGTGGCGACCCAAAACGGAGAGATCCCTCCATTAAGCTTCGACGCTTCTCTACTCACCATGTCCATTATGGTAGCTCACTTCCTCCTCGCTCCCTCGAGCAATCGCCCTCCATCCGCAAGGATCCTAGAGGTGGAAATAAGGATCCCACTGGGATCATTCTGGCAGAGACACTGATGGGTCTCAACGAATCATACTATTCCTACTCTCTCAATCAAAGAGGAGCTCCTATCATCCTCTATATCTGGCTCCTAGAGAAGATGGAGCGTATTCCTCCTCCACTTCCTGGCAACGTGATGGGTACTGCCCTCCAAAATCGACGCTTCAGGCACATCAAACCAGAGCTCCCTGTCCACGATGATGATCCCATTCGAGTGCTTCTTCCATGGTATGGTATTAAGAAGATGGTCCATCTGATGAGCGACCAACCCATCATCATACTCATGGGCCTCGAGTGTATTACTGCATACTACACTAGTGAACTGTTTAAACAGTTCGGGCGCGACTGCATGCCCCCTTGCCTTGACTGCGTGGTAGCCATAGATAGGACAATCCATCACAATGACTTTTCCGACTATCTGGATCTTAGAATGATTGCGTCAAAATGGGAATCCCTAAGGATCGCAAGGACTACATCGACCAGATCATGGACAAATTCCACCTCCACTCGCTGTAGTCGAACTCGCTCCCCCTGAAGAAGAGCCCCAAGTTTCACCCTTTTTGCACAAGACGACAAAAAACTTAGAAGCCTAGTAAAGTCAACTAGGCAAACCCTAAAGAACTCCGAAATTTTGAAATGTAACATTGAAAGTTATTTCTTTTGAAAGTAAATATGTATAAAACTTTACGGGATGTTTATCTATATGTCATCTTGTTTGCATACGCATTTGTTTTTGTTGTTATATTTGCAATACCTTCTCTCTCTCCTACTGTTACAGTCAACCACGATGTCCTTGTTGACGGATGCCGAGTTGCTCCCTTGGGCGAAGCACTTTCGTGAAAATCGGCGATACTTCGAAGACTACAGTCTCAATCCTATCTTGAAGTTTCTGAAGTAAGAAGTCAACCCCAACTTCATGATCGAAATGCAACAAAGGTGGAATCCTGATCAAAGAACCTACGTACTCGGTAGCAAGATCATGTGCCCCACCATAAAAGAATTTTGGGCTATTCTTATGATAGATAACAAGAATGTCATACATTTAAAGCCATGCCTAGACTCGATGTCTATCGGAAGACTTCTACAAAAAGAGTATGACTACTCTGAAGAATTCTCTGATGCCATCATCTCATGCATGAGCATCAACTTTCTGGCTTGGACTGAACTAGAGATCAAGGACGGAGAAGTCCCGATAAAAGTAGGATCATCCATAATCACGGTGTCTATTCTACTTTCTCACTACTTCATCAGGCCAGCGTACGACGATCCTTCCTCAAGGATCATCGAGGTGGCACATTAGTTGCGGAAAGGCAACAAAGATCCTTCTGGCATTATATACTGGAAGAAACACTCATGGGTCTGAATAGCTCATATCGATCTCCCACCATGAGTAAGAGGGGCTTTCCCTTCATCCTATACATATGGTTGCTTGACAAGCTCAAGCGTCTACCGCCATTCCTATCTGGAAATACTCTATCTCCCTTTGTTCAATACCAAATGATGAGGGAAGCTCTCCATGAAATCCCAATACTGGATGATAATAAAACATGGGACATCCTTCCCTGGTACCCTATCAAAAAGATGACCTTCATGATGAACGATAAGGCGCTTGTCCTCCTCCTGGGTTTAGAATGGATCACCTACTACTATACCCATGAACTATTCAAACAGTTTGGATACAACCATGTCGAACCTGCTATTGCAACATATAGACCTATAACCTGAAGACTCCACGCAGAGTACCTCGGTCAGTGGCACGATGCCTTCCAGCTCAATGTCATGACAAGACGAAGAAAATACCAGGTTCTTATCACCAACCAGTATAAGAGAGCTCACCAAGATGAAGCAGAGGAGAATGCTCATATCGAACCAGACTATGGCCGAAAGAACTCCAAAAAGCGTTAAGGACACAGTATCCCCAACTGAGTTTGCTGAGATGAAAGTTACTCATCAGCAAGTCACTGAACAATTGGCAATATTAACGAGCTTGATGACTAAGCCTGCCATCCCAGCCCCGGAGCAGCCATCCTCGTCACGACAGTCGCCACTAGCTACGCCTATTGCCACTCCGATCAGGATCAATCCTCAGAATCGTCGCGTGGAGAAGCCTCTCTCTATGAAGAGCCTAATGAAGATGATAACAGGTCAGCAAGGACTCAGCTAGAAGTTACTGACAACCCTAATGCCCAAAAAAGGGCAAACCCTTCGATCATCCCTCCTATGGAATACGAGATCCAAATGGCTCAATTAAATGCTAACTAGGCCAAGTTCCATGACAACTCAATCAATTGACCAAAGACAGTTTGGATGAACACCATGATTGGAAAAATGCCATGAAAACTGTCGAACGAGCAATGATCCCTTTCGGGATAATGCTACATTCTCTATCAAAGTATGTAGGCAAGACTGACCCTGCTACTTTCTTCCAGATATACACCATGGCCATGACACCTTTATATCTGGGAGAACCAACAGTCCTCCATCTATTTCCCCAATATTTAGATATTGCAGCCCTGCGTTGATATCACCAAAAGAAGATAGTTTATCTTCAGACTATCGACGAACTCGCGGCTGCCTTCATAAAACATTTCAGCATGCATCTCAGCTTAGAACGGCCAGAGAAGAAGCTCAAGAATGTCAATCAAGGAGAAAACGAGAAATTCGCGGTCTTTATCGAACGGTGGAAAGGAGTTGCTGAAGAGATTGATTCCCTACCTAGAGAACAAAGACAAATCGACATGATTCTGGATAATGTTAATGGTCGATATTCTGTTGGATTCGCCGTAAAGACTTTCCAAAACATGAAAAAGCTCCTCAAAATAGGAAGTAACCTCGACGAAGCCTTTGGTAAGGAAAGGAAAGAGGGTAAAACCGTAAAGGCCTATGCTGTCCTCCACGACCTCAGAGGAAGGACAAAACCGAAGTTCACCAGGTCACAACTGCTTGGCAGGCCCCTACTACTCTTAAGCCCCGTCCAAGCAAACCGGTATTGGCCAAAACAAATGTCCCGACGATGCCTAAGCCGCCAATTCCGAGGGTCCCAAGACCTCCCAGAACTTTTGATGATCTAGGCATGACCTTGAGTCAAGCTTTTACCCTCCTTCATCAGAAGAACCTCATCAAGCCTTTAACTCCTCGAGAAGGGGTAGAGTCCCTTGGTAGGTTTGAAGGGGCATGGTGCGCATATCATTAAATGAAGGGGCACTCTACTGATAATTATAGAGCCCTTAAACATCAATGTCAAGACCTGATTGATCAGAAAATCATTCCTAAACCCAAAATCGCGAGCAATCCGTTGCCTGATCATCAGGTTAACCTGATTTTTGCCAACGAACCGGTTAACCCTCTGGAGGTTAATATTATCAACCCATGGCCCAAAAAGGAGGACCGAGGAGCTCCACATCCGCTCGGCTAATATCAGTTCAAGAAGACTAATGCCAACATTTCCATCTGGGAAATCCTTATGTATTCTATCGAACACAGGCAAGCTGTTCTGAATGAGCTAATCTAGGCTAATATACCAGCCAATACGACTTCAGAAGAGTTGGTTGGTATCATCTCATCAACTCCTCAGATTAACATGATAGGGTTCGAGGACAAAGACCTACATGCTCCCGATGAACCCCATGTTAAGGCTCTTTATATTTCTATAAATATGGTTGATAAAGTCATTCCTATGACTCTAATTGACAATGGTTTAACATTGAACATATGTCCCTGGAAGACTCTCCAAGAGTTCGACATTTCTGCTGATAAAGTCCTCCCCTCAGACCTGTGCGTCCGTGGCTTTGACAATTCTCGTCGAGAGATTATGGGCAGCTACCTAACAACGATCTACGTAGCTGATGTACCTTTTGAGGTAGAATTCTGCATAATCAACATGCGACCATCGTACAACCTAATCTTGGGACGACTCTGGTTGCATCAGGCTAAGGCTCTTGCCTCCACCCTGCATCAGAAAATTCGTTTCATGGCTAACGACAAACTCGTCACCATAGAAGGTGAGAAATACGTCACAACCATCATCGGTTCAACCCATTCCACTAACCCAGAAATTGAGTTAAGTGGATTCGACATCTGTCCTATATTTAGGCAAGGTCAAGACTCATCTTCCACTCCTGACTTCACTCCATATAGCGCAATCTCCATGCATCTCATGCAGAATATGGGATATTTCCCAGGAATGGGTCTAGGGATGAATGCTACCAGCATCACTTCCTTCCCCTGGTCTTATTACTACTCAGACAACTTCGGCATCGGTTATACTCCGACAGAGGGCGAGGAATCTAGGAAAGGTAAAATCTCTAAACAATTTATACTTATTCCTCCAATCCTAAATGGACAGTTTGTGCGAGAAGGAGAAACCACATTGTGTTTCGAGTTCCCTGAACCTTTCTTCAACCAAGTTTTACAAACTCGCTCTACAGGTTTCGAAATCTTTCTAGATTGTTCTTTTAATCCTAATTCATCTCTTAATATGATTAGGAAAATGATTGCTTGTTGGCATGAAACCCTGGAAAAGCTTGTCAGAGATCTTTCTCTGACGGACGTGGACGTGGTTGTTGATGAAGACTCTTGTAAGATAAACTACACAAACCTTCTGGCAGTTGATAAAGCTCCTATAATCAACCTGAGTGTTGATAGCAACATGACACCCCTTTTGGACTGTGAAATAGTGTCTGATGTTGAAATAAATAAAGAAGTTTGTAATGACAATCCTAATGAGATGTCATCTTCTTTTTGTAATAAAGCATCCAATAAAACTCCAGAGTACGTTTTCGAATATATGTCAGATAATGATGATGTTTCATTCAAGTCTGAATTTAATTTCGAAATGAAAAACTTCTTAGAACACGAGGACGAGATCGTTTTCGCAGCCGAGACGACAATCGAGGTAAACCTCAATACTCAAGACGATCCTCAAATTGTGTTGATTGGACAAAGCCTGAGTGATGACGAGCGTCATGAGATGATCGAATTACTAAAGACCAACAAAGACGTGTTCGCTTGATCTTACAAGGATATGCCTGGAGTGGATCCTGCAATCGTTCAACATCAAATTCCTCTTTATCTAGAGGCAAAACCCGTTAAACAAAGGTTAAGACGAATGAAAACCGAGGTTGTCGCCAAGGTTAAAGAAGAGGTCCAGAAACAGTTGGAAGCAAAATTCCTCGAAACTGTGCACTACCCCACATGGATAGCCAATGTGGTTCCCGTCTTGAAGAAGGACGGAAGGATGCACGTGTGTGTAGACTACCGCGATTTGAACAAGGCTAGTCCTAAGGATAACTTTCCTTTGCCCCACATCGACATTCTGGCCGATCATACTGCCGGCAATAAGCTCTTGTCTTTCATGGATGGATTCTTAGGATATAACAAAATTCTGATTGCGGAAGAAGACAAAGAAAATACTACCTTTATCACAGAGGTAGGCACGTTCTGTTTCAGGGTCATGCCTTTCGATCTTAAAAACGCTGGAGCTACCTATCAACGAGCAGTAACGATGATCTTACACGACATGATCCATAAAGAGGTAGAAGTCTACATAGACGACATGATCGTAAAGTCTAAGGATCGACAGGGTCATATTCCCAACTTAGACAAATTCTTGCAAAGAATTCGAAAGTATCGGCTTCGGCTGAACCCGAAGAAGTGTGCTTTCAGAGTCACTGCTGGTAAGATGCTAGGATTTCTCATCACCCAACATGGAATAGAAATCGATCCCTCTAAAATCGAGGCCATTACGGCTATGCCTGTACCTCGGAATGAGCGAGAAGTCCGAGGCTTCCTCGGGAAAAATCCAGTTCATCAGTCATTTCATCAGCAAACTAACTCTTACTTATGATCCTCTTTTTAAGCTACTGAAAAAGGATCAGAAATTCCAATGGGGTGACACTTGTCAACAAGCTTTTGACAAAATCAAAGACTATCTAAAGTCACCACCGGTCCTTATGCCTCCAAGGCCCGATATCCCTTTAATTCTCTATCTCACAGTGACAGACTCGGCTATGTGTAGCTTGTTTGCTCAAGAAAACGAGGATAAGCTCGAGACTGCCGTCTACTACCTAAGCAAGAGAATGATAGGGTACGAATTGAACTATTCAACACCCAAGAAAGTGTGTTGGGCACTCGCATGGGTCAAGTTGGTGTCCAGGCTTGACTCAATCCATTATCTATTTCAACGTACATTGTTGTCGCCTAGATTCGCTAAATGGATGATGATGATCTCCGAATACGACATCACGTATATGGCTCAAAAATCTGTTAAAGGAAGTGCTGTCGCGAACTTCTTAGCAGATCAACCTATCATAGTCGAGCCTTCTTTCGAACTCGACTTTCCTGATGACTCTATAATGTCTATAACTTCAGACACATGGAAGTTAATGTTTGATGGAGCCTCCTCCAAACATGGTTACAGAATTGGAATTCTCTTAATAGATCCCTAGGGAACCTACAATCCCATCTCTATTAAGTTAGAGTATTCTGTAACCAACAATGAGGCTGAGTACGAAGCATGTCTCTCAGGTCTCAACATACGAAAGAGGAGCAACTAAATTAGACGTAATCGGCGACTCTAATCTGGTTATATCCCAAGTTAACGGAACATGGCATGTACGAGGAGAAAATCTCAAACCTTATCACACTTTCCTACTCCGTTTTATTTACAAGTTCGATCATGTGTCTTTTGTACACGCCCCAAGAGGCCAAAATCGCTTTGCCGATGCTTTGGCCACGCTAGCAGCTATGACCCAAATTCCTGTTGGAATTAAGGTCAAACCTATGATGATCCGTCAGAAACGAAAATCCAATTTTGAAGTTGGAGTGGTAGCCTCCGTTCAAGTGTCCACCAAACCATGGTTCGATATCCTTCAAAACTACATTGTGTATGGAGAATATCTGTCCCACTTCCGAGCTAAGGAACGAAGAGCCCTGCACCAATATTCCACCAACTATGCTTGGATACTAACAAACTATACAGACGATCTTTTGATGGTCAAAACATGCATTGCGTCAATGGTCCCGAGGCACGAAGGATCATAGAAGAAGTACATGCAGGTGTGTGGTCCACACATGAATGGACTCGCCCTTACTAAGAAAATACTCCACCTCGGATACTATTGGCAAAACATTGAGCAAGAATGTGTCAACTATGTAAAAAGTTGTCACCAATGCCAAATCTATGCTAATCTAAAGCATACTCCAGCATCTCTACTATACTGCATGACATCACCATGGCCCTTTTCGACATGGGGCATTGATGTCATTGGAAAAATATATCCCCATGCTTCCAATGGACATGAATTCATACTCGTAGCCATCGACTATTTCTCTAAATGGGTTGAGACATCGTCTTATAAGATCCTCAAGTCTACTCAGGAAGCAAAATTCATCCGTGTTAACATCATAGCTAAATACGGAGTACCTCATGCTATTATCTCGGATAATGGAAGACACTTCCAAGGAAAGGTTTTATCCCTTCTTAAATAATTCAAGATCGAACATCACAAATCTTCACCCTATCGACCCCAAACCAATGGCGCGGTCGAAGCGGCAAACAAGAATGTGATTAGGATCATCAAGAAGATGACCAACAAATATAAGGATTGGCATGAAAAGCTGACATTCGCCTTATGGGGATATCGTACGACTGCTCGAGCATCGACAGACGAGACTCCCTATTCTCTAGTTTACGGCATGGACGCCGTACAACCCATCGAGATTGAAATCCCCACACTGAGAATCCTGTTGGAATCTCACGTTGTTGAAGAAGATTGGGTAAAAGCTCGATACGACCAGTTGACATTGATGGACGACCATAGGTTGAATGTGTTATGCAAAACCCAGGCTTACCAGAAACGAATGGCCGATACCTTTAATAGAAAGGTCAAACCCAGAAGCCTAAAAGAAGGTGACCTAGTGCTCAAAGTAACCCGTGAACTGTTAGACCTTAGGGGCAAGTTCCGACCACGATGGGAAGGTCCCTTCCTCATCAAGAAAATCCTCTTTGGAGGTGCGATTCGCCTTTCAACAGTTGAAGGCGAAGAATTTGTTTCTCCTAGCAATCTAGACGCCCTAAAACGATATTATGTCTAATATCGTTTCGCGCCACGGCTCTAATCTAGCCTTAGCAGGATTACAACGGCTCTAATCTAGCCTTAGTAGGATTACAAGGGCTCTAATCTATCCTTAGCAGGATTACAACGACTCTAATCTAGCCTTAGCAGGATTACAACGGCTCTGATATAGAATTAGCATGAGCACAACGACTCTCGATCCAGCCTTACCAGGATTAAGTCCTCTTGGACCAAACAACCTCCAATGGTGTATGTCTATGCCATAACTACCATCAGTTAGTCCCCAGCTAAAAGTGGACTAATTGACATCTAGTCTTGTATGACTATATCAACATTCTTAAGGATTAGTCCCTAGCCTCTAAAGGACTAATCGAAGCTCTAGCCTTGTTAGAAAATTCCCCAAAGCTAGTCCTCAACTTCGAGTGAACTAGTCGACCTCTAGTTTTGTACAACTATGTCATCATCAATAGGGGGAGAACTACGTGAGACCTGATTCTTCCAAAGAAAATAAAAGAATATATCAAGAACAAATGGAAGATACGTAGGCAAGCTTTATACAGGTCCGGTCTCAATGAGCTCAGTAAGCTCAAGAAGCTCAGTAAGCTCAAGATGCTCAAACTCAAAATAAATGAACTGTTTCTAGTTCTATCCCCACAGGGTCTGAGGACAGTGGGAACCCTGGTTCTTTCCACCAACTGGTGATAAGGATTTTAGGAAACAAGTAAGGGCGAAAGTCAAGGACATTTCCTTTAACCAAACTATGATTGATCTCTCGAATCAAAACCCCGAGTTTCCAGAAAACTTCTAATGATGGATATTCTTAAAAAGCTTGTTTTCGTGATATGCGATTATCTAGAAAACTAACACTCAAGGGAAGACTTTTGAAAAAAAAATGGAATAAAACCCCCAAAGCCAAGCCAAAGCCGCAATTTGAGAAAGGACGTCCCATTCCCCTTTGTATAAGATAATAGAGAGAACTAGACTCAAGGCTCCAAAAAATATATATTTACAAAAAAATCTCCTGTAGATTAGGGTAAAGTCATTGTTCATACTCACTCGGGCGACTGTCCCGATGACTATCGCAAGAGTAAAACGTGTTGATACCCACAGGGACCAAAAAAATAGAAAACTCTCCCGTGTAGGTTGAGGTGTTGAAATCACCGTTTATGCTCACTCGGGCGACTGTCCCGATGTCTATCCTAACAGCAAAACGAATCGATTCCACCAGATATACTACAGTAGTTAAAAACAAAAAGAAGAGAAAAATTCCCCAATCGGAAAGTTGAAACTTTCTCTGTGATGATACACGGAATAATCGAAATTTCAAAGAATTGCGGCCCACGGCAAAAGCAACAAAAAATATAACTGAACATGATTCTCATGGTTACCTTCCCCACAAGTTAATATCTTGGATAATCGTCTGCACGAGATCGAATTTATCATCTATATCTTAATATAGGAGAATATTGAGCTCGAGATCTTTTAGAAACGAGACAATCCCTTTCAACACAGGAATGCTCATGTCTTAGCCCCGACCACGTTTCGAATCCAAGTCACCCTATTACGTAGATAAGACCAGGGTTTCTTCTGCTTTCATGCCTTGTTCGAGACAGAATTAAGAATAGTTTGTTCCCCCAACAACTTTTATTAAAGCTCTCCACCTTATAGAGTGATAAAACAACTGGTTAATGTGTCAACTAGGTTATGAAGAACACTTTGTAAATTCAAAGGAAAAAAGCTCATGTTAAACCCAGCTGTGAAGGACCCTTCACAATGCCAAAGGAAAAACTCTATGGGAAGCTCCCTGAGTGTTAAATCCCCAAGGAATCAACGATTTTAATCCAGTTTAGAATGACACTTTGTTAGGTCCAAGAAAGATAAGTTGACGATTATGACAACTCCTCTCGTAAACAATCCCTAGAGGAAGCAAGAGGTTCAATCAAATGTGAAGGTCACTTCGTACAAGACTTATCTAAAGCCCTAGTTAATAGTCACATAAGATCATTGTTGTGATTCTTAAAGCCCTATTCCAATAGGCATCTATATAGGTTATTGTCATAACCTATCCCCAATAGATTGGCGTCCACATATGGGTTATTGTTATAACCCATCCCCAACAGGTTGGAGACCATCAGGGTTATGGTTTAACCCATTCCCCTCGGAGTGAATGTGATCGCGTATCCCCAGCAAGAGTAAGCCCTATCACTTGATAGGTATCTGTATCGGTCATTGCCATGACCACTCCCCACTAGAGTGATTGTTGTCACTCATCTTGTCTATAGGTTATTGTTATAACTTATATCCTCGACACTATTGTAATCATCCCCATAAAGTGATAGTTTCTATAGTCCCCACGATAACGTGATTGTTGTCACGTCACCTAGAAGGTCTTCCTTCATCCTCAACGGAGAATTCTCTTCATTCCCCATAAAGGTCCTAGTTGTGGATATCATCTCTTATAGTAAGTCCTATCGTATTACAGGCATCCTCGAGAGTCATTGTAATGACTACTCTCTAGTAGTGGATTCCATTTGTTGATTGACGCGGTATGATTGTTATCATTATCCCCGAGAGTGTACCTCTATCCCCGTGGGATTGTATTCCCAAGAGAGCATTCCTCATGAGAGTCATACCTCCCGATAGGTAGTCTTGCTGACAGGAGACTCCTCCCCACAAAGAGTTTTTTTAATCCTCAGATGAGTCCTATTTGTTGATAGGCATCATTAGTCATTGTTATGATAGGATTATTATAGTAATTCATCCCCATTTGGAGTCCCGTTTACTCCTTAACACGATAAGACTATTGTCGTAGCCTATCCTATGCAAGATTTAGTAAATAAGAGAATGAGACATTGTCATGACTCTTCCTCACAACACCTTGTCATCTTCCAGGTGCATGATAAGACTATTGTGATAGTTTATCCCCGACAGAAGACTACAGGCGGAGGAAGATCACGTAATCTCCACAACCATAAGTCATTGTGATGACTCTCCACCAGCAGCCACTACTATCCAGATTTTATCCTTCTACCTCATTGTAGGTTAGGGTGCAAATTTTTATGATCAAACTTCGAACCCACGTTTTCCAAAAACTAACATTGTTTTATTCAAGCTCGGTTCGAGAGGGGCATTCTGTAAGCATACAAAATAATATTATTATGTTTAATAATATTAAAATAATATTTTGGATTTTTATATATTCAAAATAACTTGAAAGAAGGAATTAAAACGTAATTAAGGATTAATTATTGTGATTATTAAACCTTAATTAAGAGAAATTTTCAAAATTCCAAAAATAAGTTGAGGATAAAATATTTGTATATATTTTACCCAAATTAGACCAAGGAAGGGTTAAAAATATTCAATTAGGATTTATTCATGATTTATATTTAATTCATGACTTGAACTTATTAAATAAAATACCCCAAAATTCCCCAAAATTCCCAAAAAAATAAAACATGATCATAGTTGTTATTATGAATCTAGAAATATTTTTTGTGACATTTTTGGTTAAAAAATGGATTTAAAAGGAATTAAATTCGATTTTTAATAACCTTTTAAATAAAATTAAAATTGCATAATCCTGTGTGGCTGATTTTATGTTTAAACTTTGCAGCAGGATCCTGGACCATCAGATGAGCGCCCAGATCTCATCCGACAGCCCAGAGCGCGCCAGAAATCCAGTTGTAGCAGAACTACGTGCGCGCGCCCGCACCGGATCAACTAACGGGATGGACTAACCCCATTAGTCAAGACCGCTGACCGCGGACGGAACGCTGACGGCGTCAGGCGAAACGACGTCGTTTCAGCCGTCTTCTTCGCTGGGACGCAGGGGTCGCCGAAATCGCGACCTCGCCGGCGAGTTTCTTCCAGAAGCTCTAACTTCGGCTACAGGCGATCAAATCCGTTGATTTTTTTGCCCACGTGATCCCCTCGTCAGCGCCTACGTTTCCCCCTTATCTAGAAGCCTTATCTTCCCTGGGATAAGGCTGCCACGAATTAGGGATAAAAACGCTAGCGATCAAAGAAAACTTAAATTGGCTTTCTACAGCTGACCTTGGAGCACTATAAATACTCCCCTACCCCTCTACTACCAATCCATCAAACAATAACCAAGAATTACACATCAAATCGCCTCAATCGAAGACCTACAATTTCCGACCAAGAACAGGTTTCTGCAGAACTTTCTCCGGTGAGCCAAGCTTTGATCCAAGCTTCTAGATCACCTCCAACACTGCCCAGAAACGTTTTCCAGTTGTTGGTATGATTCAAGAAGCCTTGATTTTCGATTTGTAATTCAAAATTTTGAAATTCTTCAAATTTTCTTGTTTGATCACTTTGGTCATGTTCTTATGCTTGATTGTGTGATTTTGTTAGGATCGGGGACGCCCTTGGAGGACCGGGGTGTTTTCCGGTTTCAGTAAGGGTGGCCGCTTACAACACACACAACACTTTGGTGATAGTCCGGTTAAAGACTAAAACCGTTCTTAGCACTGCACAAACTGTCACAGACTCTTGAACCGGGTTCAAGGGCGGAAATGTCTATTTCAGGTTGAAGCAATGAATGCGAATTTTAGATGATGTTTAAGAAGGAGTCGGTTTAATGGAGGTAAGTGACCGGTTTTAGGAGTATGATTAGTTTTGGGTTTATGTGAAGTAAACAGGAAATGAAAGCAACGAAAGAACACGAGACAAGAATTTGTTTATGGATGTTCGGAGCAAACCCTCCTACGTCACCCCTTCTTCTCAGGTTATGAGAAGGATCTC
>NW_025919741.1:0-3000 GCF_907164915.1 Impatiens glandulifera | reverse complement strand
CCCAACCGGTTCATACGGTTTTAGAAGTACCTGCACATGAAGTTTAACTTCTGTTTAGTTTGTCTGGCCGGTTCCAAAAATTAATCCACTTAATTTTTCTATCAATTTCTCCCTTTTTGATTATTTAGAATAAATATTCAAAAATTGTAATGTATGGCCGGTTCCAAAATTAATCTACTTAATTTTTCTATCAATTTCTCCCTTTTTGATTATTTAGAATAAATATTCAAAAATTGTAATGTATGGCCGGTTTTAAAAGAATTTGCTTAGTAGCCAGTTTAGAAAATTAATCTACTTAATTTTTCTATCAATTTCTTCCTTTTTGATTATTTAGAATAAATATTCAAAAATTGTAATGTATGGCCGGTTTTAAAAGAATTTGCTTAGTAGCCAGTTTAGAAAATTAATCTACTTAATTTTTCTATCAGATTTCTTTGTATAAAATCATTATATATATCATGTGTAAGCTTTTTGTTGAAAGAAAACCGATCAAATCAACCTAGAACAGAATTTTGCAAAAATCAGTTTGAAAATTGGATTTTTTGAAATGTTGTGTTCTTGGTTTAAATCTGGATTTGTTGATCCAAATTGTTGTTATATATATTTATAAGCATATTTGAATCATTTCCATGCAACTGTAATCAAGTTTTTATCATGTTTGATCAAAATTGAAATTTGAGAAAAAATCTTGAAAATTTGAATTTTAAAACTTTGTGTTCTTTCTTCTAAGTTGGATTTGTTGATTCAATTAGTATATATACATGATTCTTAACATGTAGAGATGAATTCCAAGTAACTGTTTTACCCTTTTGATCATGTTTGATCAAATTTAGTTTTTTGAAAAAAGTTAGATTTTGATTCAATCTTCAAAAACTATTTTAAAGGTGTAATGATGTTCTTGTTTTGGTATGGATTAACTATATTCATCATTTCAAAGCTAATGGAACAAAAATCAGGCCTTGAAATGGTCTAATTTAAAAGATCCCAAAATGTGACCTAGAAATGGTGTTTTAAAATTAATCCCCTTATGATTTTCAAAATTGTGATTTATGTTTGGGCTTTTTTTCTTCATGATCATATGAACCTACAGCAACTTACGGATTATGATTTGGATATCCCAATAAAAAGTTATGGCCTTCTGAAGTTTCGGACCAAAACAAGAACATCCGACCGAGAAAACCGCCACGACCGAGCCGCCCGACCGAGAGATCTGTCCGCCCGACCAAGGAAACCGCCCACGACCGAGCCACCCGACCGAGAGAGTTAGCTTAGGGCCAACAAAACTAGCCTAGACCTAATTAACCTAGGACAAACCTTTCCACTTGACCTAGGATTGACCTAACCTAGGACTAACAACTAAACCTAGCCTCATCTTATCCTAGGCCAAACCCTAGCCCTAGCCTAGTATCAAACCCCTACTTAACCTAAGACCGTTATAGCCCTAGGCCTAAGTCCGAACTCTTACCCAAAATTAAACATCTCAAACCTTACTAAGCCCAAATTGACAAGATCGGACTCGAACCTAGGGTTTAATCCTTAGGCCCGTTTGGTTCCAATTTTCAAAAAAAACAAACTCAAGAACCAAACCACCATTTTCTAAAAAATGGCATTCTCAAGGTCATGAAGTAACTCTCAAGATTCCTTGGGATGTTTCCCAAAACAATTTTATTTGCTAGGTCTTGTTTGATTATACTCTCTAACATCTTTTTATGATATTTTTAGGTTTTGTTAAATCTGAACCCCAACGCAATAGGTACACACCTTCTTTAAATGATTTTGTACAATTATTTAAAGTCTGTCCTCATTTACGACCCCTGGACTACTAATTAAAGATAAAGAATATTATAATTAGATTTATAGAAGCCAGACTTTCTCGAGCGTAAACAGACAACGAACCACTTTTTTCAGAAACTCTGGTATAAATACCTTTGTACACGTATCATTTTATTGATTTTCATAAAATCTCTTGGCGACTCTGATTTTCAAATGAATAATCTTTAAATTGATTATGTTTAATTGATTTAAATCGGGTCAGGGTAAATTGTTATTCAGCCTTCTAGTTTATTAATGTTTGAACAAAAGATTAATTATTTTACGTAATTAATTTATTACTGCTCCAGGTATTCTCAAAATCTTTTAAAAATTAAATGTTTTATTTTAGAAGATTCCTGGTACGCAAACCAAGGTTGAAATCATTGAACCTCGAGCTGCCTCGCGGTAGTCCTTCTATATTGCCACGTGTCTCACAAATACGTGATAAGCTATGGAACGGGACATAGACCGGGGGGATAAAACGGTGTTACAACGTCAAATGGCTCAAGTTCAAGCCATGCATACAGAAATGCAAGAACATCTATAGAAAATAGTAAAGGGTAAAAACTTAGAGGAATAATATGACTTGAAGGATTCCATGAAAACTATTGAACGAGTAGTTATTCCACTATGTAACAAACTACCATCCATATCCAAATTTATCTAAAAAAGCGAACCATCTGTTTTTTTTCAAGATGTATATGTCTATACTGACCCCATTGTGACTCGGAGAATCGACAAGTCTGCATATATTCCTTCGGTACCTCGATGACGCCTCTCTATGCTGGTATCACCAGCAAAATGCATTGTATTTATAGACTATGGAGGAACTAAAAGCTGCATTTATAGAACGCTTCTCCATGCCCTCAATCTAGAATGAAGAGGTTGAAGAATATCAAACAAGGAGAAAAAGAATTATGCGTGTTCATCAAAAGGTGGAAAACTTTTGCTGAGGAAATTGATTCCCATCTGAGCGAACATCGACATATTCACATGATCTCGGAAAGCATTAATGGTAGATATTCTATAGGAATCATATTCAAAACCTTCCAAAACATGAAAAAGTTGTTCAAAATTGGAAATAATCACGACGATGCAAACGAGAAAGAAAAGATAGAGGGAAAAGTAGTCAAAGATTCCACACCTCCAAGTCATTTCCCAAGAAAAGAAAATACAGAAGTACACTAG
>NW_025919740.1:0-109006 GCF_907164915.1 Impatiens glandulifera | reverse complement strand
GTGTCATAATATAGACGAAAAACTGCATACATATATAGTCCTTTATCTTATCCAAAACAGCCAACCTATTTTCCTCTAATCTGCAGAGTTTGAAGACGACCCTGATCTTTATATATTGAAGCCGATAAAGTATGTTGGCATTGAAGTTTGGCAGGTAAGTTTCATCGTTCATTACATAATCAATCTACCTTTATCTGAATTACAGAATTTCCGGTTTCTGATAATGACTTTTCAAACCTCAACTGTTGTCGGTCCTCGAGAATTTAACTAGTTTGGACAAAAATGAAAAGGTTGTGTCTCTTTGTGCTATTGCAGGTTAAGGCTGGTTCAGTGTTTGATAATATTTTGATTTGTGATGACCCCCAATACGCTAGAGAAGTTGTTGAAGATATTTGGGGCCAGAACCAGGAGGTACATTTTCATAAACGCTTCTCGCTTAATTTTTATTATTTGAATTATTTACAACGGCTTTCAATACTTGCAGATTGAAAAGGATGCATTCGAGGAAGCAGAGAAGATCAGATTAGCTCATGAAGAGGTTATTAACTGATAAAAAATCATCAAATATTTTCTGGTTTGTTTCTATTATCATTTTTAATTTTTATGTTCTGAGTGTTCTTCACTTCCATGCAATGCAGAACTCTAAAGGAAAAGACAGTGCTGAAAAGAAGAGAAGGAGGCCGCCAAAACGGGTACTTCCTACAGATTTTATTTGTTCTAAGCTTATTTTGTTATCATTTTATATGATCCAAATCAGTCTTCATTTGTTTTATAACTGTCTAGATCATGATTCAAAAGATTACCTTATAATTTGAATTATGATCAAAAAATAATGTTAAACAAACAAAATATATGTGCATCATTTTATCTTCCTCCATTAACTTTACTAGAACTAATTGGATATAACTCCTTTTACAGTATGATCCTGATCATTACATGGATGATTATCATGTAAGTCTCTCTTTTTCTCTCATTATGAAAAGAAAAATTTGTAAAGATTTCTCATTTGTTCTTCTTCATCTTCTTCAGGATGAACTGTGAGAGACCATTTTTGGAGTCTCATTGGAGATGTTGTGTTGTGACAGATCACTGATTATGAATGTTTCCCAAGGTTGTATAATAATTTACCTGTTTTATTATAAAATTTGGTGTTGTATTATTTCAAAGCACAATGAGAAAACTTGTCATCCCACTAGCTTTTGTTTTTCAATTGGTCAAATAATTGAGCTCATTTCTAAAAAGTAATTAGAGTTGTATCTTAATGGTCAATTTTGTACTTGCACCTACTCTTTTTTTAGTTTGGTAAAAAAACATATATGTTTTTGGTTCTTGGCAAATGAAGTTTTTTTTTTAATCTTTTAGATATTATATTTTAGAATTCTATTTTGTTTTTAAACAAATACATCTTTAACTAATTTTTAAGCTGTATCAAATATAATTTATTGTAAATACAAGTTTTTATATATTTTACTTTATTTTGTTAAACATGATAAGCTTATTTATGACAAGATAATTTTTTTAAATCGGTCTAATATCTCAAATTGTTAATTTTGTTTGATTAATAATAAAATTGATTAAAATTACTTACAAGTTGAATATGAATAATTAATATTTAAGACAAGGTTTAATCATAAAGATAACATTTTTTTAGTCAAATATATTTTATGATTTATTTTTTATTTTTTTTAATGTTTCATGTAAATTAAATAAAAATTATTTAATCATCACCACGATAAAATCATTCAAATAAAAAAGAAAAAGTAATACAACTAGTTAGTTCAAAGGTCCTCAAAAAAGAGAGATGAGATCCCTAAACGAATTAACATGTTTTTTCGATTCTAATCTCCGACGTCATCATGATAATGTTATTGTAAATAACCCTTATTAGCTTACTTTGAAAAATAATATGAATGAAGATTTATCTTTTAAGTATCGTTTAACCGTCTCAATCCATAACTCATTAGATTTAGATCAAACAAATCTCTAAATACTTGTTAGAATATATATATATATATATATTGTTTTCAAATTTTAAAGTAATTGTATGCTTATTTATTAGAAATGAGCCTGTCTCGTTTTGAATTGTGTCTAGTTGAGAGGAAACGACTATTTAATTATCGAGTCTCTTGTGTTTTAGACAAGGCATACCACATTCTAATCAACTCAATATATTTGTTACTAAGTAAGAAAATATTTTATAGTGTTCTAATTATGTTAACGGACTTTGACCAATTAAAACTTAAGAGACTTCACAATTATGTGAATTGTGTTTAAGAAATTTAAGCAATAGATACTTAAGAGGCTTTTACAGTTATGTGAATTGTGTTTAAAAAACTTAACAAACAAAAATTGATTTTATAGGGATGTGAATAGTGAAAGCTTAAGAGACTTCAAGTAATGTGAATTATGTTTAGGAATTCTAAGAAATGAAAACTTCACATTTATGTAAATTGATTTAGGAAATTTGACTAATAAAAGCTTAAGACACTTTAAGGTGATGTGTGACTAGAAAATCTGAGCAGTCAAATCTTAAGAGAGTTTATATTGATGTGAATTGTGTTTAGAAAATTAACTAATGAAAGTTTAAGAGACTTGATAGTAATGTGAATTGTGATTAAAAATTTGAGCAATAAAAACCTTGTTGGAAGAAACTTTGTTTTGGGTATCTAAAGCTTAATGATGAGAGTTGGTTTATTAATTCTAATGGGTGCAAGATTAGTCTGGGGAAGTTGACAATGAAGGTATATTGCCTTCTTTTGGATATTTAGAATTTAATAATGTTAGTCTAAACAGCAAAATAACTTAAAATCAGATCAAACATCTGAGAAAATAGCAACACTTTTTGAGCATGAAAATGGAGAGAAGTAACAAGTCTAAACATATCAAAATAGAAAATTTTAATGTTGATCAAACATCCAATATAAATAGTCAAGCCATTGCTAACAAGATTCTCCAAACAAACAGAATTACAAAAACAAGGGGAATAGAACATTCAAATATTATATGTCTCTCTTGATTCAAGCTTTAATTCAAAGCTCTTGCACACTCAAACCTGCAAATAAAACAATTGTAATGATTAGATTAATCCACTAGATACAGACAAATGTTTCACAGCCAAGATTGCAGACATTCTAAAGGAACTTGCCTGGAGGAAGAGATTGCTTCAGCTTATCAGCCTTCTCTGTGTCAAAAACAGAGAGGGTGTACAAGTACTTTGAGCAACGAACTTTGAACTTGACCACATCTTTGCTCCTCTTAACCCTAACAGACCGAGCATCCTTTCTTCTTGCTGTAAGAAGGAAGTCCTTGATCTCATGGATTTGCTTAGGCTGTCAAATTTGATTCAGGGTAAGATGGGACATGAACATGAACTCTTTGGAACAACAATTTTAAGGGTATTTATGTTTCATTATCATTGATTTAAAGATCTCACCTAAGTTAATCTCATCTATAATGAATGTTACACAAATTCAGATGAAATGTCTTATCTTTGTTTCTGAAGGCAGTAGCAGAATATCATCCAATCCAATTACATTTTGAAAATAACATGTGGAAAAACAACTTCTTTAATATCAATCATTATCATGTATCCACAGTTCAAGATTGACGATATTATAACAAAATTATTCTACAACATCTTAATTTTAATGCAGGCCTTCAATCTCCATGCATTTTCAGCCAATAAAAGAAACCATTCTAGGGGAATACACAGAGCATTACAGTAGAAACCATGAGAGAGATGCAACGTCAATAGACATAATCAAAATAGAACAAATTTTAGAGTCGAATCTGACAGTATTTAACCGAAATCTAGAAATTTCGTCACCTAGAGTATCATGATTAACGAGATAGAGAGAAAGAGAGAGTACCATTTTTAGGTTTCAAAGCGAAAGTCTGGAACTTGGAGCAAGACAACCAAACCCTCAGCGGCAAAGGGTAGGGTTAGAATCTGAGAGTAGAGTTTATAGTGAAAAGAAAGCCCTAATTTTCCCTTTTCCATTTATAAACTGTCAAAAGAAATCTTCGGAGCCTTAACAAATGGGCTAAAGAAAAATTATGTTTAGCCCAATTAAAATTAAACTCAGCCTGTTTGCTTCATTACAAAAAAAAATTAAATAAATAATTTGATTCATGATTCATAATTGTTATTTTATATATAAAATAAAATAAAAAATCACATAAATCTCAATAATAATTTAAAAAATAATATACCATTTAAAGTTAAAAATCACGTCAAATAATCTTATACAATGAAAAAGGGCCACACTAAATTATAAATTTAACTAATATCATATGAGACTAAAAATATGATAAAAACTTGTCATAATAATAAATTTACTTATGAAAATACAATACTCACGAAAAGGATATTCTTCAAGAAATGATAGAACGACGATTATAAATGTAAGAAGAAAATGATTACAACTAAACGCAAGATGGTAATACTCACTTGTATGTCAGTAATAAGTTTAACATACTCTTGAATACGTAAAGAGTTGCATTCTTTATTTCACAACCTTACTTTGATGTTACCTATCTCACAAAGTTAAAAGAGAACATGTTGTACCAATTTATGGGTACTAAATGTCAATCCATATTTGATGTAGCCTAACATTGGGTATGTGATTTCACTTAATGTGCAATTCATTTGTCAAATGAAACTCTACAAGCTTGTGGGTAGTTTTCAAATAAACACAATTACAAATGTCATTTATCAAACTAAATTACTATTTGATAAGATCATATTTTCTTATAGAATAAAATTATTATTATTATTTTGAAAATAAAAAAATATAATAAGATATTTGTAGTCTATCCTACTCAATTTGAGTTGGTGCTGCGTTTTATTAGATAGTTTTTAAAAAATATTACCAATTATTGGTGGGTCATCTGATATTCATACCTCCAGCCGTGTTAGTGATCAATTATTGAGTGTGTGTTTTTATAATCTTTACAGCAAAAAAAATATGATGATATCAGATCTTGAGTTTTTTATTTTAATAAAAAGGTTTTGAAATTGATCTTTCATTATGAGACCCTCTTACATGTCCATGATTTATATGATTTTTTCATTTTTAACAATATATGTAGATGGTCTATTATTATTTTATAAAAAAAAATTCGGTGTTACTTATCGACTCTAGTAAAGATATTTATTGTCACTTAGAATTTTGGATAAATATTTTTTTGACACCGCTTCATTAGTTTATTCGATTTGTTTTATTTCATAACTCATTTTTACAGAATTCAAATAAATTTATTTTTAGAATCACCACGAAGAAATTGCATGATTTGTTGGATATCTTCATTAGAATTTTAATTTTTGTAAATCTGTACTATTTAACATTTAAAATTTTAAATTATTTAAAAAGTGATTTCTTATAAATAGAAAATGTGCTTGGATCATCAGAACAAAAGTTAATAAAATTAAACTTGTTGATTTGTTAGAATATACAACAAAAGTGTATTTAAAAATTAAACAAAAGTGTATTTAAAAATTAATACTTGTTTGCACTAAAAATCTAGTTATCCAATTTACAAATAAAAATAATTATTTTAATTTATTTTTGAATAAATAAAATTAAAATAATTAATCTAATGCAAAAACTTAATTAAATAATTTATTAGATTGATTATTGTGATAAACTAAGCCTAATTAATTAAAGAAAATGGCCAAAAAAAATTATTTGGGATAAATTTTGTACTTATTTTATCTTAAAATAATTTTAGAAATAAATCAAAGGATTAAAATAATTAATAAAGGATGAAATGAGGTACCAATTTCATCCCCAAAAATTATTTATTAACCCTAAAATATAAAAAATAAAATAAAAAATAAAATAAATAAATTTATCATATTTATTTTAATATTTCGTGTAATTAAAAAAAGTCAAAATTAAAGTCAAAAGGCAAAAGAAAAATCAATTTCAAACAAATCATTAAGCTTTAAAATAAAATTGTAAACGGGTGTAGCCGAAACACTGAAAAAAAGTTACAGCCGAAATTGCGTCCATCGGATGTGCGCTGGATTTTCATTCGACGCCCCAGATGCACCCGCGTAACCCGCTGCAGCCGAAGGAGCACGCAGCCAAGAAGCACTAGATCGGTTCGTGCTCGTTAGCTAGAACGTTAACAGAGCGCCCGATCGCTAACGGAACGCAAACGACGCGTTCCGCGTTCGCCAAATAACCTCAAAACCACGTTGTTTTGGCCATCACCATCTTCTTCATTGCGATCACCGGAGGGATATACATGAAGTCTCATCTTTGATTTCTCATTGATGAAACTTTCTCCACAATCCACATTTATAGCTTATTCGAAAACTGAAATGATCACCCTATTTCGGTGATCATTTCTGTTACATTAATAGGGATGAATCATCCCTATTTCGACAAGTATGATAAAGAACATCCAAAATATCATAATTAGATTTTGTCTGATTAAATCTGCTTGAGTCATCCGACCGACTCAGGAAGGTTATAAATAGTCTCCCTAAACAAATCTGAAGCTAAGAGATCAACTCTTAAGCTTCAAATTAGAAAAAATCAGAAATCCGCCATTAAAGCTTCAAGCTTTCGAATTTTTTAAAATTTTTGCATAAGGCTTTAAAGCTTGGATCTGAGCATCCCTAAAGCTTCCCTAAAGTCTAAGGAGTGTTCTCTAAACCTTGGTATGATTTCAATCACTCTTTAATTCATACTTCTAAATTGAATTTGAAATTTTTATATTTCAATTTTCATAAGCTTGTATGATGTCTGGTTGTTGAAATTTTTAATTGGAAATCAATACTAAGATAGTTTTTTAGATTTCTGTGAAAGTTAGAACCGATCAATCGATCTTAAAAGAAAAACCCAAATTTGAATTTGAAAATTTCAGAAATCGAGTTTGTTGTTCTTGGGTTAATCCTCAAGAACAACTACCCATAAATCATCCCAACATGTTTTTAATGATGTTGGGCAACTGTTTGGATCATGTTTGATCCATCACGATCATATTTAATCAAAATAAAAATTTCAAAATAATAGAATTTTTTGAGTCTTGAATTGGTCCAAACGAACAATCATTATTCTTGTTTTGGTACCAATAAAGTATATGAAGTATAAGGAATTATTGGCTAGTTATTTACACTTCAAAACAACTTTAAAACCAAAAACCTGATTTTTGGCTACAATCTGTTTTGAACAAATTGATTAGCACACAAGTTGATTGATACCTTAGGGGGTGATGTTCTAAATGTTCATGGAAGCTTTGTGAAGCTACCCATGCCCTTGTATTGGAAAATCTAAGTCTTCATCAAAATTGCAAAACCTACAATTTTGATGTTCTTGAGGACCGGTAGGTCCGACCGATGACCGAGAGGTCCAACTGGTGTTCTTCATTGAGGACCAAGAGGTCCGACTGATGTTCTTCACCTAGGACCGATGATTTTTACATCCGATTGAGAGGTCAGACATTGGATCGAGAACTCCCGGACCTACGACCAATGGCTTCCATCTAGGACCGAGAGGTCAAACTTAGGACCGATGAATCTCGACCCTGATTGAGAATTCTCAAACCTATGACCGATAAAGTTAGCCTAGGGATAACCCAAGACTAATAGTTTTTACACCCAAAACAATAATCTTAGCTAAGGACCGATAATCCTTAATACCTCGACCAAGGCTTCTTAGCCTAGACCGATGGGTCCAATTGAGGGTCCTAGACCCCGACCGATGAAAACAAACCCAAGGACTAGGACACCGGTCCTAAGGCCTGTTTGGTTCCCATTTTCAAAATTTTAAATTATTTTTGTAATTTTGAAACCTCAAACCATTTTCTAAAAACCCTAAAAAATTAGAAAATGCTTTCAAAATATTTTTGGGATGTTTCCACAAAAAAATATTTTGACAAAGGCCTGTTTAGGATTTATGTCTAAACTCTAATGCCTTTAAAAAAATAATGATCTTTAGGTATTTTCCTCCATAGTCAACGTCACCTACAATAGGTACCAAAATTTAAATATTGTTGTTACAATATTTTAAATAACGTTAAAAAATATGCATGTCTAGGACCGGAAAAATAATTAGTTAAAATAAAACGTTATATAACCGATTTTCAAAAGTTAAATTTATAAGTAGAGATCGTTTTTAAAATAGGTACGGAGGATAAAGCGTGAAAGCTCTTTCCCGAGTATCACCAAACTACGAACTAAAAGAAATCTGGCCAATACGTTTGTATACGTATGCCATTTTTTTTTATTGATTTTCAAAAATCAAATGGCGACTCTGTTTCAAATAATTAATCTTTAAAAATTTATTATTTCTAATTAATTTTAAAACAGATTTTCTAAGAAAATCAAATTGTGATTTGATTATTGCAAATTCCCGAATAATTTAAAATTGAACCCTAAATTAATTATTTTTAATTAATTTCAAAATCTGTTAGAGATCATTTAAAAATTTTTTAAAATAATATTTTATTTTAATAAAAATTTATGACACGCAAACGATGTTGAAATTTCTCGAACCTCGAGTTTTTTCACGAAAACCGACAAAGGATTTTCTCGGGGGTTAGAATACTTTATTATTATTTTTGGCACAATTACTCTATCATTAAAATTATGAATGTTGGGATTTCTAAAAAAAATGACAGAATATCTTTGCAACTTGATACGAAAAAAGTTTTTCATCACGTATATTCTCTTTTCTTTCAATGAGAAGATATGTTTTGAGTGAAATATAGGAGGTGATCAAAACTTGTGTCACTGAAACTAAGTTCTCAAATCTTATCAACGACATAGTGTATGAGTTTTTCAAAAGCTTGAGTGGGCTTAGAGAAGGGGATTTTTATAGTGTTCATGAAGGATTATCAAAGTTGTTTAAGAGAGTCATCAATACAAACCTTTTTCACAGGGTTAATATGTGAACTGAACGGCGAGAAAACTTAACTACGTATCTCATTTACTTTTTGTCAATCACACCCTTTGTCTTATTAAGCCTACAACAATAAAACCTTAATTTTCTCTAGAAGATTCTTATTCTTTTTGAAAATTGGTCAGGGTTAAAAGATTAATAGAGAAAAAATGTTAGCCTTTTAATTAGTAATGTTCCTAATATATTTACCACGCGTCCATCCCAAAGACTCCAACCCTATTTCCTTAGAAAAATGTGTAGAAAACAAAAATTACATCAAAAATCTCGTTTTTTTGGTTGAGAAGTTATAATTGGAGGAGTCTTTAACATCCACCATACTAAAAAAAGAAGGGATTCATGTGGTTAGCATATGCATTAATTGTTTGAAAAATAAATAATGCATTGATCAAGCATATTCTTTTCAATGCGATACAAAGAGAATGTGGACTCTTCTATAGAACTTCATTCATTTTCAATGCGATACACCAACACATTTCACTAACTTTTGAGTCAAATTGATCACTTAGAGCTCTAGCAACAACATTGCGGACGACTGAAAATCAATTTCCCTCATTATATGGTGGAAGACATGAAAATAAAAAAATAGAATAATCTTCAAAGGAAAAAATTATGAGTAAAATCGTCTTAAATGATTCATTATACACGCTTTAATTCGAAAAAGATGAACCTGTACGTACGAGATGAGAAATTTTCAATTTGATTGACATTTTAATTTATTACGTTGTTATTTTTCTTATTTGTTTTGTTTTTATTCCTATGTAACTTTTAAAATTTTACGTTTTTTTAATAAAAATTTAACATTTTAAAAATAAGAAATAAAAATTAGCTGTAAATCATAAAAATGAAAATATAAGAAATGATAATTTTAATAATGAAATGTTTTAACAAATAGTCCAAAGTTAGGTTTAAAAATGTGCAAGCATAAAAAAAAGTGCATGACCAAAAATGGCATATTTTCTAAAAACAAAGAAGCAAAATTCAAGCAAGAGGACCAGCCATTGAGCCAGAGCAAGAGAGGAACAACCATCCCCTCTCTCCCTCTCTCTCTATGCGTGGGTGTTGAGTGTGTTATGCCAATGGGAGCTCGTCAATCGATCTCTGCTTTAAGGAGATAATAATATGATCACGTCTGTAATTTCTAAACGCTCCGCCATGAAACAAGAGGTGATTGATTATCTCCGTCGTCTTTATGCATCTGCCTGGTAAACTCATATATGATCATCGAATTAATATTAGTCTTCATCGCCATTTTATTACGATTCCTTACATCTTACGCCGTTTGGTTCTTGACTGCTGAGGCGATTGTTATTTTAATTTCGGTGTTATTTCAATTTCTATGGGATTTTTTTAAACTGTCTTTGCTTCGTTTAGATGCTAGATCTGCTCGATGCTTGAGAAACCCACGACATAGATTATGAGACGATCTCTTACATAGATGATAGGGAATATATGTGTACGCAAATATGTAGCTTACTGATAATTTAAACTTCTCAAGATCAAATCAAAACTACATTTTGGGATTATGGTTTGTCTTTTTGCTGATGAATGCATTTCTTCACTCTCTAGTGGTTAGATATGAACTTGTGGTAGTGGTGGGAAATAAATTGATCTGTGGCTGGATTGTCTGCTGATGTCTTTTGACGACAATCACAAGAAGCAATGGGTTTGTGGCAATTGCAGCACAGTGTATCTGCATCGAGTCAGTTCAATTGTTTGGGACATTGGAGAACCGTGTCTTCATCAATCACCAATAAAGGTTGTCAGAGCTGTAAGGATACTCGAAAACTATTATCATTTTTTGTTTATTGTCCACCCAATTCACATCCAGTATAATAACAACACAACCATGTTTGATCTCCTTGTTTATTGGATATGCTACAGATAAGCAGAATGCTTAAGCCGGACAAGTGGCAGTCTACATTTGATAGTGATGGGAAAGTTTTTGGTTTTCAGAAAATACTTAAATCCATTATTGTTGGGGTAAGTTGCTGGTATTCAAGTTACTATTAGTCAGTACTTAAATTCATTTCTGCTTCAATGAGCATAGAACATTCATTCTGTAGAGTATAGAGCCAGGAAGGAGAAAAGTTTCAGAGACTTTTGATTGTCAATAATACGTTCTTCCATACCTTTTTCCATGTAATGTTGGCTATGTTTGGTTCGGGCGGAATTGGAATTAGAATTCCAATAGAATTGAGTGTATATGACTAAGTTTAAATTCCATCATTTCCACTTTGGAATTATAATTCTGTGATTTTTTCAAACATAAGAATTGAATTGTCGTTCAATTCCAATTCTTATATATTTGGAATTATACTTCTAATTTTATTTCCGATTCTAATTCTAATTCTAATTAGGCTATGTTTGGATGAGGGAGATTAGAATTATAGTTCCAATTCTTTAAGAATTAGCATTGAATTAGAATTCAATTCCTATGTTAGAATAATCATAGATTTTAAATCCTTAAGGGTTTTGTTTGAATTTCTTTTATTTTTTCTTACCTAATTTAAGTGGAATTGAATATGAATATTATATACTTGTTTTAATTCCATAATAATTCAAATTCTAAATTCAATTCTTTAGTTTAAGTCCTTGAGCAAACAAAATAATTTGAATTGTCCCGTCCAATGTCAATGCCAATTCACCTCTAACCAAACATATACACATCAAAACATAACCTAAGTTTATTGGTTGATATCCCAAGTTTATCCTCTCTTTTTATCATAACCATGTGCACTTTCTCTACCTGTTTTGCAGGGAATTGATCCATCTGTAAGGGCAGAAGTATGGGAGTTTCTTCTTGGATGTTATACTTTGAGCAGCACCACAGAGTATAGAACACAGTTGAGAACTGCCCGGAGGTTCTACATCCTTTCTCCTCTGTAGTATTGAATTGTATGGATCAACTTGATTTGATCATAAAGCACCGTGCTAAAAATATATTGTTTACCCATGCAATTTGTGTTGTGTATGGAAACTTGTCTAAACATTTTTGTTTGCTGGTCATATTTTCCTTCTAACTATGAAAATCTTCCAATTTCCTCATTTTCTGTATTTTTTTTCCTTTTTTTCCCACTAATTTTCCTTAAATTGCATTTCTCTGGTTTAGTATTTATAATTCGAGATTCTCATGCAGAGAAAGGTATAGGGATCTCGTCAAGCAATGTCAGGCCATGCATTCCAGCGTAGGGACTGGATCTCTTGCATATGTTGTGGGCTCAAAGATAATGGATATGAGGAAAATATCCAGAGACAGTGGAAGAAGGGATATGGAAATGAAAAGCAACGCATCAGATGATGAGACTGACAAATTAGAGAAATATTGTGATTGGGGTAACAATGTTACAGTTCCGGCATATGATGTTAGGGAAAGCTCTAGTGACTCTGCTGATCTAGTCAGTGTTAGGCAAAGCATGGATTGTGCAGCCTACGATTCCTCTTGTTTTATGCCACCTTCAGGTCCATACAATCAAAGTTGTTCAAAACCTAAGAATGATTTGGATATGGATAGTTTTGATTTTCCTATGTTGCCAGTTACCAATTTGTTTGAGAAAGTAGGCAAAGATAAGGGACCTGACAATAGGAACTACAGTCGTCGAGAATTACAATTTGACGACGAGCATATGCACAATTTTCAAATAGACAGCAATATAGATCTAGTAATGGAATCAAACACTTCATGTTTTGCCTGTTCTTCACATGTCATCGATTCTGAAATTCAACAACCAATATCTGGTGTGTCTGAAATGCCATTTGCAGAATCTAAGGACGACAGAGTATCCGATTGGCTATGGACTTTGCATGGAATAGGTGGGCCGTTGAAACTTGTAATAGAAAGCTTCATCTTTATCTTTGTCTTCAAATTGGATTGTAAATATAATGAACTCTTTTGGTGTTAGTTGTTGATGTGGTTAGAACAGATTGCAATCTTGAATTCTACGAGGATAAGAAGAATTTTGCTCGAATGTCAGATATTCTTGCTGTGTATGCTTGGGTGGACCCCGCTACAGGATATTGCCAAGGTGCTCGCAACGGTTCGATCTGTAATTTGTGAGTTTCATTTTCCTGTTATATATAACATATGGAACTTTAATTGCAGGCATGAGTGATTTGCTCTCTCCATTTGTTTTCTTATTTGAGGACGATGCTGATGCTTTTTGGTGCTTTGAGATGCTTATTAGAAGAACGGTAATATAGATCAGATATCAGGTTAAAATATTTCTAAGAAAAATTTAGCATTTCTTAGCTTTATGACCAAAATTTCTCTCTTATCAGCGTGAAAATTTTCAAAGAGAAGGTCCAACAGGTGTGATCAAGCAGTTACAAGTTCTGTGGCAAATTCTGGAACTAACCGATAGAGAAATGTATTCTCACCTTTCACGTATTGGTGCTGAAAGCCTTCACTTTGCCTTTCGGATGCTGCTAGTACTTTTCCGGCGTGAATTATCTTTCAATGAGGCTCTTTGCATGTGGGAGGTTTGTGTTTGCAGATATAATTAATTTAGTTTTTCTAAGAAAATTTTGGTATTTTATTTTTATTTGATCTCTTTGTAGATGATGTGGGCTGCTGACTTTGATGAATCTCTGATGCACCATTTAAAGGAGAACTGTTTGGAGCCATTGATCATACAGATTCCCATGGAGCCAATTGCGGAGATTCAAGAAGAAGGCACTTTGAACTACAATAGTAACCTAAAAGGCGACTCACAATCAAATCATGGAGATGTGAATGATAACAGTAGCGTGAAAAGTGGGTCCCATTCAAATCATGTCAATGTGAATGACTACAGTCATGCGAAAAGTGGGTCACATTCACATTCTGGAAGTATTGAAGGCCCCAACTCTGATCATGCCGTAGTTAAACATCATTTGACTCGCCCATTTTGTGGATTGACACAAAACTTCTGGTCGAAAAACGACAGGTTTCATACATGCACCATAATAGCATCCAGGAATTGTGACGAAGAGTTGCCTGTCTTTTGTGTGGCTGCAATTCTATTCCTAAACCGCCATAAAATTATAAGAGAGACTCGTTCTATGGATGATCTGATAAAGGTAAGCTTACTACACTTCCTTGTTTGATTGCTTATGTTTAGTCACTTTTGGGGTGGAATCATATTTCCTTGGTTGATTGTTGCTGCAGATATTCAATGATAGGTTGTTCAAGTTCACAGTGAAGAGATGTATACGTACAGCCGTCAAACTCCGCAAGAAATACTTTTATAAGGTTCAAATTTCTTCAATTCGAAATACAATATCATGATCGCTGTTCTGTCCATTAACGGAGTGTTTTTGGGTTAATGAATGTTTATATAATTTATTTGAATGTGAATTCCAGTACTCGTTAAGAGCTTGTTTGATGTATTTTTATAAATGATCTGATTTTTTAGAAAAACTTTGTTGGCTGGAAAAGTGGATTAGTTGAGTTAAATAAAAGACTAAGGTTTTGTTTGATATTGGGTGATTAATTAACAGGCATACTATTGGAAAATAACCTTGTTTAGTATGCAAGTCAAATAACTGGGTTATTTGGGTTTGTATTACCAAACTGGCCTCTTAAATATAGTTTAAAAATATAAGTAGACTATTTTGGTTGATAATTTGAATGATGCGATTTATGATAAGATATTCGGTTGTTTGAGATTAATCACAAATAACTCGTATTAAAGAAGGCCTAAAATATCACTTGTATTTAATAGTTCAAATGTTATAAAAAATAAAGTAAGGTTATTTTAGTATTTAGTTGATGATTTGAATGGTTTGATTGATGATGGGATTAAGGGTTCTTCACCAAACAAGGCCCGAGTCTATTTTTTTTTTCTTCTGTAATAAGGCCCAAGTCAATCAAAAGTGAAATAGCATTTTAATCATGTCAATGTTCATGTAAAGTGAAAATCTGAAAGGAACTAACAACACTTGAAGAAAAGTTCTTTAATTATTCATTCTTTCTTAGGGGGAAATGGGTGAGATTTAAATCTCTTATCTATGCTAATCCCATATTTTGAATCATTTAAACTTTTTTGAACAGATGAACAAGAACAGGAATCCAGTGGATTGGGATGACGAATAAGTATCGTTTTGTTGCATAGTCCTAAAGCTATCCATCCGAAGTTAACTCCAATTGGCAGCCAAGATTCAAAGTTTTAAGTGCACAATAGCACCTTACTTATAATAGTACAGCAAGTGATCATATGATGTTTGACAATTCTTCCACAACTGTTCTAAATAAATTCAATTCAAATGGCATGAAGCAAGGTAACAAACTTCCCTATTATGCTTTTCTTTTGGGATGTAAAAAGCTAGATCTGTATTTTTAGCATATAATTACTTTTTTTTTGGTTATAAGTGACCTTGGATTTGTGTTGTTAATGTGAAAATTCCATTTGGAAACACTTTTGCATATGAATATGGATCTGGCTGAGTAATGCCAATGATTTTTTGGATACAGATCCATGTACGTTTGGTTTGAAATACGTGGTTTGGAGATATGACAATTGTTTTAGCCCCTCACCAAGCCCAATCAGATCTAGGATGGACTAAGTTCAGATACACCCCTGTTCTAAAAAAAAGATGTTCATATACACCCCTTTTCCAAAGCATTTCCTGTTAATAAGAACTTGTTTATCTTTGGGTAATATTTTGTTAAGCATGAAACATTATGAAGCATTCCATCCATAGAAGCTAGGTGCAATCTTGTTGAAGATTTATAGATCTGATTTTTTAGATCCAATGATTTTCTTGAAGAATGGAAAAAGTGAATGTCTTAAAAAATATTCCTTTTATGATATGATCATTTGGATTATGACCAGAATTACTCATGATTTTCTCCTCTCTTGTGACAGTGATGAGATCTTTCTTTCTCTCGGCCTGCTCGGAACAGTTCTTGATTTGATTTCATCTTTTTTCATCCCCCTTTTATGGGTTTTTACCATCGGGGTTATACATGTAAGACCTTCTTACTAATATACGACACGATTTTTAAGGTTCTATCTCATATTTTTTTTTTTACTTTTGTTGATGGTGAAGCTCCCATTGAAATATAAAAAGAAAGTTACATGCCATCTTTTAAGGTTGAAAAGAATAGATATATAGGTGTACATAAATTGCATTTGAACATGAAACTTAAGTAGTTATTTCAGGTGAGGATTAATAATAAATCATATACATATATACCATGATGGATGCTGCCTTTTTATTTTTATTTTTTTTTATCGTTTAGGATTTTGGGTACGGCAATTTTTTCGAACTTCTCCATTGGATCCAGTCAAAACCTTGAGAACTCCCATCCGGGTTATTGACAAGGCGAAAGACTTCCTCAGGTCTTCGAAATCTTTTGCGAATTCCTGACTTATTTCATCAGTGATGTTTCCATATCTTAGCTCTTGATCAACACCAAGAACAGCTTGGTTTGTTTGAACCCGTGAGTAAAATTTGTTTGTGAACCGATAGTTTGAGCCTGAATCTGGATTTAGATAAACCAGCTGATCCCTTTGTCCTTTGATTCGTTCTTTCGGGCAGTCCTTTCTCAGTTGATTTAGAAACGATTTCTTCATGCTGGGGTCTGGTTTTCCTGTGTTCTTGAAATTGTATAGACGGTCTCTTATGTATTGACAATGTGTTTTCCCTAATGAATGTCCTCCTGCATTTACCCAATAAGGGATAAAAAGGAATGTCAGTCGAATGCATCAAAAGAAGTAACACGTTCTAAAGAGCCTGTTTTGAATTTGCTCACCTAGCAGAGTAACGTAGTCCAAAATATCTAAGCCCTTAGATTGAAAGTATGTGAGTCCGTCTTCCCATGAAATTGACGGTTGAGGTAGGTCTACCCAAGAAGCCTGCGAACTATAACCGTCCCTTCTTCCCAATAATACAGGATATGAAGGCGCACCTGCCTGTATGGGAACGGAGTTATTCGTCACAACATAAAAAATCTCTACATAACTTTGGAAACTTAAACTCTAGCGAGAAAGAGAGAGAACATACGAGATGGATAGCATCTCGAGTGGCAAGATTGAGAATATCAGCGCACGATACAATTCCAGGACATCGCTCTTCAATCACTTGCTTGATTTTATCGATAATCAGAAAGCCTCCAAGCCCTGAATTTTGTGACGCCTTCTTTTCCGATTGTGGACCATCCAACAAGATTGAAGCATCACAACCCTGACCATATGAATACAAGACAAATGATTTTATATTATTGGAATAGTTAGGAAAAATTTTAATTAACATACATTGACCATGCAATCTGCATAAAGCAACTTAAGGAACTTGGCAGTAATGCTCTTGTCGAGGTTCCAATAAAACCGGACTTGGTGATTCACATAAGTCTCCACATTAGGGCAAGTACCATTAATTGGCTTCTTGTAGAATTTTCTCGACAGTTGTTTGCTCTCCGGTGGTAGCGTTGATGCAGCCTCACTACCGGAGACGAAAGCCATGGCTAAAACCGAAGCAACCAAACAGAGTTGAATCTCTTTTCCCATCTCAGATTCTGATTGACAAAAAAAAGAACACCAATTTTGCTTGTTTTGTTTTTTTTTTCTAATTAAAAATTGGTTGAAATTGCATTTGAGTTGGTTGATGTTATCGGTGATGTGTGTATATTTATAGTTGGAGACCGTTGACATTATATGTCTCATGTGGATGCCAACTTGTTTACATGGAGATTAATAATTAAATATTTTATTTTTGTATTGTTTTATGTTTGAATTAATAAAAATACTAATTGGTTTCCGGTCTTAACGGCTATTTAGAAGGATTTCCTCAATTGCTTGCTTAATTTTCACTTGCCAATAAACCTTAATAATATTATAACTTTTAAGCTAAGTCGGTTTCTTATTATATATATATATTTTTTTTGATAGTTTCTAAGAAAAAGAGTTCTCATTAAATGGGGAACCGACTATGAGAATATTAAATATTTTGGCATTTATTTTGAGAAACAAATACATAAATTTGGTAAAATCATTTTAATTTAAAGCATGCAGACTGACCAACCCAAAACTCTATATTCGCAGGGTGCCGAAATGAATATTGAACAGTTTAATTTGACTTATTTTTTATAGTTTATTTTTTGTATGGCAATTGAATAGTTGATTAAAGAGGAAAAAAATGCAAGTAGGCGCGTAACTTGTAGTGGCAATAGAGACCTGGCCGACCATTAATAGTGTAAGCAAATTAAGCGTCCTAGTCAGCTATATGAAATTTTGATCAATAATATGAGTTCATTTCAAACAATCTTTTAAATAAAATTTCATATCTATCTGTATTATTATATATTTATAATTAGAAACACTTTAACATTATTAAAAAAAAAAATCAAAATCACATTTATCATCTCAATAAGTCATTCTTAAATGGATAAGAAATATGGTTTGAGTATAAGAAACCATAGATGCGTCTTGAGTATAAGAAACCATAGATGTGTCAATGTGTCTACTCATGTCTGTTAGATCAGCGTTCTGAGTTTTGGGCTCTAGGAGAGACTATCTACATTGAGATGTCAAATCTTTTTTTAAATAGTGCGGAATGAAACTCGAACTCATGATTCTGAAAACATGAATTTATGTGTTTTATCACTAAGTTACGAATCTTCTTTTTCACTTAAGAAGTCATATTATAAGCAGGGTCGGTTCTGAAAATTAGGGCTCAATACAAATTTAAATTTTGTGACCTTAAAGTTGTAAATATGTTTAAAAAAAATTATAATAATATTAAAAGAGATATAAAAGTTATATATACGGTATAATATATATTTAATATGAAAAAAGAAAATAAGAAAAAAATATGATTAATAATATAACATATAATTAATAATTCTATTATATAACTAAAATTTGGAAACGTAGCTTGTAACTGCATAGATTGTCTTACCGTAAGGTTAACCTATTATAAGCAACTATTTTTTTTTAAGTTTCAGGTTTTATGTAGGTTGAACATGCCTTTATTTTGAGATGGAACTATGAATTTGTTTAGTGTCAAACATTGCAAATCCCGATTAAGGACCGGAAGACCTCACTTCTTTTTATATTACCAAAATTTTGAAAGTCTAAGATTACTTTCAAATTATTTTATTTTTGGCTGAAATGGTTTCCATGGTGTCATCTGACTAAAGATGAAAGAATATGTGTTATATTAATAGACATTGCTTACTCTCTTCTTGAGAATTCATATATCTCAAATGAATAGTTTGCGCTGCCTATCATTTCCACCACCCTTTTGCTGTTTATATAATTTGATCTTTTATTTAAATAGTTTTATTTAATCCAACACTATTTGAAAATGTTTTGCTCAGAAGCAAATTATTTCTGAAAATTCTTAGGCTCGAGAATTAAAAGTAAAAGGATCCAATCCTTTTTTTTTCTTTTCAAATTGGATAAATGTTGGTTGGTTGAATAGTCTTTATATATTTGAATTAATTGGAAAAAATTAATGACTCCACCTTTGGTATGGTTAATCGATTTAGTGGATATTATTAACATTAAAAAAAACTTTCTACAATAAAAAAGAAAAAGAAAAAAACTAATGCGAGTTTTTGAAGAGTTTGTTTCTCAATATTATATAATTTCTTTTAGAGAGGCTTAGTTAATATTTTTTTGATTGAATAATAGATATGTGTCATTTCGATTTTTATTTAAAACGTTTTAAGTTGGTAGTAATTTTTTATTATTTTTGTATCACCTAATTTATTATTATGGACTTTTTATTTTTTATTTTTTATTTTTTTTGTGTGTGGCTTTTCTAGTCTATCATTTTACTTACTTTCTTCACATTTTCTTTTAATCATTTTCCCGATATCTATATATATATATAATAATAATAATAATAATAATAATAATAATGCTTAATTTGAATTTATTTGGTTTATCGCGTCAAGAGCGGTGATTAATTTGAATATATATATATGTGAGAGTAAATGAATACTTGGGTCGGATCGTGGGTTGACCCCGATTCTTGGGTTTTGTCTCTTCTGCTAAGACAAAACTTGGAACGGTTAAAATAAAATAAAAAATGCTATATGTGTGTTTTAAACTTACAATCTAATTAAACAAGTACAATCCTTTAACCAACTAAGCTAATAATTCTTTATATTTTAAATTAAACACTAAATGTAATGAACGTGCGATATTTCTAACAATATAAGTTCAACTTTTTAACTAACTAACTAACTAACTATATATATAATAATGCTTAATTTGAATTTGCTTGATTTGTCGGGTCGAGAGCTGTGGTTAATTTGGATATATATGTGAGAGTAAATGGATACTTGAGTCGGATCGTGAGTTGACATGCTCATAAATTTGAAACGGTTAAAAATAAAATAAAAAATGTTTTATGTATGTTTCGAACTTTCAACCTATCAAAACAAGTATAACCCTTTAACCAAGTGTGATTAAAGTGTATTTTTTGAGGGATAATAGGTCGGTAATAAATGAGAGTGGTTAAAAAATATGAATCAAATATTTTATTAATCAAAGTGTGAGGTCACGAGGTTAAATATCGATTGAGATTGGTGGTTTATTTTTCTAAGGATAAGAGACGTGTGAAAATGTAATTGAGATATGGTTTATCAAGAGATAAGAGGTGGGTAACAAATGATTGTGTGGTCACAAGATTATGATTAAGATTGATGGTTGGTTTTATGAGGAATAACATGCGTTTGAAAATGTGATTGAAATTGGTGTCTGGTTTACCGAGAGATAAAAGGCGTGTGAAAATATAATAAATATGCATATGAAAAGTGTGAGTCATAAGAATCGACTAATTAACTAATTAGTAATAAATATTAAATACAATATATATATATACATAAATAAAATTATAAAATTATTTTAACAATCTTAAATGGTTTAGTGATTAAGGTGTTTACATTTAATGTTTAAGACTAAGTTCTAATCCCCAAAACTACAAATTTAAAAATGAGTATTATAAATATTTGAGATATCGATGCTAAAGAATGCATTCTTGAGTAAAATATATGGTGACACAACTTTTAAATAAATGACAAGAGGCATGTAAAAGTGTGATGTCAGATTTAATAGTTGATTTGACGAGCATTTGAAAATGTGAGGTAATGAGATGGAGGTCGGGTGGTGGGTGATTTGTCAGCCGAAGGATAAAGATGCATATGAAAAAGTGTGAGTCATAAGATGATGGTAAATTGGGGGAGGGTTAGTGGTTAGTTTGACTAGGTATAAGAGGTGTGTGAGGTCGGATTTATTAGTTGGTTTGACGAGCATTTGAAAGTGTGTGGTCATGAGATAGATGTTGGGTGGTGGATGATTTGCCAGCCGAGGGGATAAAGAGTCATATAAAAAAGTGTGATTCACAAGATGATGGTAAATTGGAGGGTTAGTGGTTAGTTTGACGAGGTATAAGAGGTGTATGATCAATTGATATTAGTGGTTGATTTATTGAAGTGGGTGTAAAAGTGGTCGTCTAAGATTCATGGATTGTTTACCGAGGGAGTAAAGAGGAACATGGAGGGATAAAAAGGCATATAGAAAATGTGAGTCACAAGATGATGGTCAATTGAGGATTAGTGGTTGGTTTGATGAGGGGATAAAATGTGTGTGATCGATTGGAATTGGTTGTTGATTTTTTGAAGTGGGGGTAAAAGAGGTCGACTAAGATTGGTTTGTGGTTTGCCGAATGGATAAAAGAGGCATATAAAAAAGTGTGAGTCACAAGAGGTCAACTAAGATTGGTGGGTGGTTTCCCAATGAGATAAGAGGTGTGTAAAAGCGTGTGAGGTCACGAGATGAAATGTCGATTGAGATTTGATGGTTAGTTTGCCAAAGTAAAGGTAAATATAAGATGTCTTAACAAATTAGATATTATTTGTTAAAAATATATGAATAAAATGTTGATTGACCGAAGTGGTCGATTGGAGGTTTGATTGTTGATTTATTAAAGTAGGGGTAAAAAAGTCGCGATAAGAGTAAATATAATGAGATACGAGGTGGAGATTTGTGGTTGATTTGTCGGGGGTAAGAAGCCAATAATAAAAAGAGATATCTCGACCATTAAAAATATATAATTGAGATGTTGATTGACCAGAGTATAAACGTGTATGAGGTCACAAGATTAGAGGTCAAAATTAGGATTGGTGAGTAGTTTTCTGAGGGGATAAAGAGACATATGAAAAAGTGTGAGTCACAAGATGAGAGGTCGATTAGGGAGATTGATGTTTGGTTTGACGAGGGATAAAAGGTGTGTGTAAATATGTGTAAGGTTATGAGATAAGATGTCGATTGAGATTTGGTGGTCAGTTTTCCGGAAGTGGAGAATAATTTAAGAGGTTGGTAACAAATGAGATATTAATGGTTACAAATATATGAATGAGATGTTGATTGACTGAAATGTAAAAGTATATGAAGTCACGAGATTAGAGGTTGATTGTGATTGGTGAATTATTTATCGAGGGGACAAAGAGACATATGAAAAATTATGAGTCACAAGATGAGAGGTCGATTAAGGGATTGGTATTGGTTTGATGATGATAAGAAGTGTGTAAAATGTGTGAGGTTATAAGATGAGATGTTGATTGAGATTTGGTGGTTGGTTTACTGAAGTGGGGGTAAAAAAAGAGGTCGCGGTAATATAAAAACGGATGGAAATAAATTATATATTATTGGTTAAAATATATGAATGAAATGTTGGTTAATTGAATTGTAAAAGTGTGTGAGGTCACAAGATTAAAGTTTGATTGAGATTTGTGGATGATTTTTCGAGTGGATAAAGAACAATATAAAAAAATGTGAGTCACAAGATAAGAGGTAGATTGGTGAAAAAGAAGTCGCGTTAAGGGTAAAAATCATGAGACGAGAGGTGAGATTTGTGGGGATAAGATACCGATAATAAAGAAGATATTGGTGGTTAAAAATAATATGAATGAAATTTTGATTGTCCAAAATGTGAAAATGTGTGAGCTCACGATACTAGATGTGATTGAGATTGATGGTTAATTTGTCGAGTGTTATAAGATGCATGCGAAAAATGTGAGGTCATGATATGAGAGGTCGATTGAGATGGATGGTTAATTTGACGAGAGATAATAGGTGTGTGAAAGTGTGTGATGCCACAATATTAGATGTGAATTGTGTGATTGGTGGTCAGTTTATCGAAGTGGTGGTAAAAAAAGTCGCGGTAATAGATAAAATGTCATTAATAATGTAAATCACGTATAATATTATTTTAGATAAGAGCAAACTATATGACACAAATTTAAGTAAAATATCTGGATCAATCAATAATAACTAACAAGATAAATTATACAATTGACTTATTCTTACTAAAAAGAAATCTACATTTCTTTTTAAGTGTTTTTCAAATTTATAATATATATATATATTTTAATTTTAAATATTTAATCAATTTAAAATATATGTTAACATTTAAATCTTGAATTGAACTTAATTTTTATAAACTAAAACTAATTTTAAATTAATTAAATTTAAATAATATTAATTTTATCTAAAATATTTATAGATAAATAATATTTTTTTTTTATATCTTTACATATATAAATGTACGGAATTCATGTAATATTTATTGAAATAATTATTATTTTCAAAAGATAAAAAGGAAAAATAGAAAATAACCTTTCTCAACTAACTTAGTTGTGAATTTGAAATTGGAGAGAAGCAATACCTAGCTAGGTAGTATTGTAAGACTAATTGATAGATTCCATCCTTTTAGCATTAAAATAGACCTTTATGTGTAGTTAAAGATATGAAAAAAGGTTGACATGAGGTACTGAAACTTCTTTTAATATGTGTTGGATTATTATTAATATAATACAAATTTTCACTCCCTTGGGATAGTTAGAGTTTATATAAAATGCTTGGATTAAATGGTTTCTTTGGGGGAGTAGAAGAAGTTAAAGAAAGTTAGCCAGATCGAAGACCCTATTTTATAAACAGAAAAGTTAGATTTTTAATATCTTAATTATTTTAGTTAAAAAAAAAGTTTATTTGATTTTGTGAATGAATAGACACAATTTCTAAGAATCATATATATGTTTTTTAATATAAGAACTATTAGGGATTCTCATATCTATTCTTTCCACTCTCATTTAAAGTTGATTTTTGACTCTTAAGATTATTTTTGTCAGTCAAACTAACTTAAGAATCATATCTAATCTATATATATATAATGATGCTTAATTTTTAAAGTGTCCGGATTGCCGGGTCGAGAGCTGTGGTTAATTTGGATACTTGGGTCGGATTGTGGGTTTACCCGTTTTTAAATTTAAAACGGTTAAAAATAAAATTAAAAATGCTAGAGGTATGTTTCGAACTTACAACCTAACAAAACAAGTACAACTCTTTAACCAACTAGGCTACAAAGACTTTATATTTTAAATTCAACACCAAATTTGATAAACGCGGGACGTTTTAACTTTAATATAAGTTCAACTTTTTAACTAACTAATCTATATATATATAATGATGCTTAATTTTTAAAGTGTCCGGATTGCCGGGTCGAGAGCTGTGGTTAATTTGGATACTTGGGTCGGATTGTGGGTTTACCCGTTTTTAAATTTAAAACGGTTAAAAATAAAATTAAAAATGCTAGAGGTATGTTTCGAACTTGCAACCTAACAAAACAAGTACAACTCTTTAACCAACTAGGCTACAAAGACTTTATATTTAAAATTCAACACCAAATTTGATAAACGCGGGACGTTTTAACATTAATGTAAGTTCAACTTTTTAACTAACTAATCTATATATATATAATGATGTTTAATTTTTAAAGTGTCCGGATTGCCGGGTCGAGAGCTGTGGTTAATTTGGATACTTGGGTCGGATTGTGGGTTTACCCGTTTTTAAATTTAAAACGGTTAAAAATAAAATTAAAAATGCTAGAGGTATGTTTCGAACTTGCAACCTAATAAAACAAATACAACTCTTTAACCAACTAGGGTACAAAGACTTTATATATTAAATTCAAACACCAAATTTGATAAATGCGGGACGTTTTAATATTAATATAAGTTCAAGTTTTTAACTAACTAATATATAATAATGTTGAGTAAATGGATATTTGGGTCGGATTATGTGTTGACCCACCCATAAATTTAAAACGGTTAAAAATAAAATTAAAAATGTTTCGAACTTGCAACCTAACAAAATAAGTACAACTCTTTAACCAACTAGGGTACAAAGACTTTATATATTAAATTCAAACACCAAATTTGATAAATGCGGGACGTTTTAATATTAATATAAGTTCAACTTTTTAACTAACTAATATATAATAATGTTGAGTAAATGGATACTTGGGTCGGATTATGTGTTGACCCACCCATAAATTTAAAACGGTTAAAAATAAAATTAAAAATGTTATCCGTAATTTTTTTCACGGTTTTTTATATTATTACTCGTGCAAATGCACGGGCTAAATGCTAGTATACATGAATAATTAACTAATAAATTGAATAAAAATAACATTAATAGACAGTAAAGTAGGAAGATTTGACTAACTTCTCTTATAATTAGTTTAACTTTATTGAATATATATATATAATGGTCAATTTTCAAGTATTGACATAATAAAAGGTCAATTTTCAAGTATTGACATAATAAAACGTGCCCTCGAAATAATAATTACAGTAGTTGAATTAATTATTACAAAAATTAATTTAGTAGTAGTAACAATGAAGGAAGTGTTTGAGAGGGTGGTGGCAAACACAACTGTAAAGATGACTAAAATTAACTTAACTAAGAAAGGTCCTCCGCCCACTAGTTCATTAACAATTAACTTTCTAATAAAAGTTTAATATGTCATCATTTTCTATTTAAAATTTGATATTTCATTTTCCTTTTTAATATATAAGAAACAGTCACCTTATTATATTTAAGAAATGTACGTTATATTATTCTTTTTGCTTTGGAAAAATGTTCAAGAAAAAAAAAAATGAATTGTTTAAGCACAATTATTATGATAGCTTTTGTTCCTTCTCTTAAATTAGTCTATTAATCTCAGACTTTTATTATTACTTGATTTTCTTTATAACTTGGTTGAACTATAATGCTTCATTCTATTGGTTGAGAGGTCTCTTATCTTTTTATTTTTTTTTTTTGGAAAAAGGAATTAACGCAATTTCATTAAAAAATCCAAAAAACGAGAAAAAAAATCACGAGTTTAAGAAATTATTCTAGACTGGCCTAAAATGATTTTGAAGTCGTAACATTCTTAATAAAAGCTAAAAACGTAAATGAATTATCTGTTCATAATGAGAAATTAACTATTTATGTCATCTATATTGAAAATACTCCTTCATTCTTACCTACCGAAAATGTTCTTTCTTCTCCTAGCTCACTATAAATTTGGCAGGATTTGTTATCTTGGATTCTAGCCATGGGAAAGAAACTCCCAATTGCTTCATTATTTATTTATACATGCAACTGGTCAGAAATGTAAAAGTCATCTCCAAACATTTGTTTGTAGGATTGAAAAGTTGAAATGGTGTTAAAATAAATAAAAGATAATTATTAATAAATATTTAAATAATACAGCGTTATCTTCCTGTATTAAAAAAAAGTTAAATAACAAGTATTAAGTTATTTGAGAAAATTTTGGCAATATCAAAATATGGAATCAAAGTTATTTGAGAAAATTTGTGGCAATGTCAAAAAATATGGAATATGAGATGGGATGGTTTTAATATAACTTTTTTTGGAACTCAATTTCTCAAATTAATTTATTTTCTATATTACAAACTTACTTAGTTTATTATTTTAATTAGGTTTATCTATCTATATTTTAATATTTTTTTAATATTTTAAATTATTATAAAATACATTATAAATTTAATTATTTATATTATATATATTTAAGTTATTAATAAATTAAATTATTTATATTTTAATATATATATATATATTTATATATAAAAATATTTTTTTTATATTTTAATATATAACTAATTATATTAGATTTTCCCAACCATACTTAGATTGAGAGAAATATGATTATCATATTCTTCAAAGAAATTTGAGAAAAATAAATAAACTAGTCAAAAGACAAAGACAACATATTAGAACTAAAATGAATAACTCACGGGAAATATTATAAATTGTGAGAGATATAACAAAGAATGTCATACAACATGAAACCAACAATGTTATTAATAAGATTACTAATAAGTAAAAAAAAGAAGACGGTTCTAATCATTTTTATTAATTATTAAATTATGTAATTGTTATGGTTGAGATATTTTAATTAATTAGTTATAGTAAATATTTATAAAAATGATTAAGTGAATATTTATTATATATTATAAATTAGTTAATAATATATATATATATATTCAAATATAAATAATAATTTGTGTTAGGATCAGGATCGACGATGGAGACGGGGTCTTACAAAGTTGAACGCATACACATACTTCGTTTGATATTAACTCTGTTAGAAGTTAATATCGGTTTCTATTCTTCGCAAGTCGTCACAAACTCTTGAACCGAGTTCAAGTGCAGAAGTGTTTGTTTCGACTTGAAGCAACAAATAAATGGTTGGAAGATTCAGAAAGTAAAGAACACAAGACACAAGAGATGTTTATGGATGTTCGGAGTAAACTCTCCTACATCACCACTTCTTCTCGACCTCGAGAAGGATATTTTTCACAACCTTGAGAAGAATATTCACTAGAAGACTTTGGTTTGATTATAACACGTATACAAACCCAGTCGGACAACCAGGACTTAGACACTAGCTGTTTCTGAACTCCTAGTACACAACGCTTGTTGAATAGATACAATCTATTCAACTTACAAACAATCACACAGATGTAAGGATTAATACAATTCTTTGTATGAACTGTCTCTCACGGAAAATGCTAAGGCAAGAGCTTGAATATATATTTGTAGAGAGTTTAATTAGCAAGTAGCCCAGATCATCAAGTCTTCTGCTATTTCACTTAATTTTCTTATATATCCAAAGCACAACAACGGTCATATAATGGATGTTGAAAAAAATTAAAACAAGAAAAGAAAGAGAGTTAATTAAGAAAGACATAGTTTAATTATCTTTAAAAGAATATAAAAGTCTTTTATATTTTGGAACATGATTTTGATGGTGTTATTAAGTTCAAGCTGAGTGGTCTATTTGTTTTGTGCAGTAACAAATATAAGACAACACTACCTTAGACGCAATCTAAAGCAATCTTTCTTAGACGTCTTACGTAGTTAGACGAAGTCTAACTCCTTCAGACGCGGTCTGAAAGGATACATAGTTAGACGAGGTCTAACTCCTTCAGACAAAGTCAGAAGAGAAACGTAGTTAGACGAGGTCTAATTTCTTCAGACAGTCTAAGTTGTTAACAGAAGTTAGACCCTAGTCTCTATTGATAGCAGCGATCCCAACAACGGACATATTTATTTTAGAAGACACCCGTCCTAACTTGATTGGTTCAATTTCAGAAAATGGTACGCTTCATTAAATGTCGAAATAAATAACCGGCCGGACGCACAAACTACCAGATGCGCCCTTGCAAAGGGCCGGACATGTCTACGTGACAATTTTAGTATTTTCTCAACCGGATGCGCAACTTCCCTGAAATAATAAAACTCAAATTATTATTTACAGCCAGTGAGATTCAAACTCTAGTCACCCGTATGACAGACAAGAGTACTTACCACTGTACTACAACACCTTGTTGTTATTTTTAAAACAATTAATATACTTGATATGACTTAGTAGTTATATATATATAATTTAACTTATCTATTTAATTAAACTTAGTTTTATCAATTCATTATTAAAACCTTTTCATAAATTATATTCAAACAATTTCTCCCTTTTTGATTATTTAAAATAAATATTCAAAACCTGATAGTTTTGTAATCGATGGCTAGTTATCCTAAGTTAATTAGCTAATTTAATTTAACAATTTCTCCCTTTTTGATTATTTAAACTAAATTATCAAAACCAAACGAGTTTATAATTAAATTAGTTTATGCATTATTGTAATATAACAATCCTAAAATATTTCTAAGGTAAGAAAACTTAGACTCGAGAAGTGGCTTCGTGAGTATGTTAATCACTTCATGCTTGTTGTCTTCATATGCTATGTTTGTCAGCAGCCGACTGTCCAGATGTCATGCTTAATCTTCCACGTTGCCATCCTGCTTTATCTACATTCATAGACAATAATAAATATGGTACCCATTTTTCTTTGGGTCCGTGGCTTATTAGTCCCTTAGTAATCCATACTTTGATTATTTTGATGGACTTTCCATTGTGTGTGTATACCGTATTTGGTAAATTTCTCTCTTCATGTTGATAATTCTTGAGCTTCTAAGGATGATTTTTGGTAAATATTTCTTGACTTCCTATCAAGTTTTTGCTTGCCATATCAACTACTTGTTGTCCTTCTCTCAAGTTTCATCCAGCTTGAGGTTGGTTTTACATAAATCATCTCATCAATTGAAATCAAATCATCACAGCTTGAATTAGTTCCTTTATCCGTTAAACTACCCATAACAAAACATATTGTCTTAAATTTGTCTTTTATCAGGTTTAACTTTTCACAAGACTTGTTTGGGATGGTATTGTCAAATCCTAAACCGGATTTACATCTGACAGGCCTCAACATACTTATATACTGTCTGACTGCATCTCTAAACCTCGTCTAGGAACTAACCACATAAGTCAACCGTTGGTTTTCAGACGAAAGTGTTTGAATCTTTTCCTTGAGTTTCTCAGATGAGAGCTCAGCCACTTTGTCTTCAAAATCTTTTGGTTCAGAAGTTTGAGATGAAGAAGAGTTATCAGTTTCATATTTCAATCTCATTTCGTTGAAAGAGTCTGATAACTTCTTGCACTCAATGACCATGTCATTAAGTGCAGCAGTTAAGTCATCCCTTGTAAATTATTCAGAGGAGTAATCAAATACCTCACATTCTTTCTCTACCGTGAAGTAGGTAACAACCTTATCATCACTACCATTGGATGATGAGTCGTCTTAATCATTATCGGCTCATTTTCCCTTGATTTTAGTAGCCATCAGAGCCTTCTGCTCTTTTTGGTTCTCCTTTATTTGGTCGTTGCCCTCACACAGTTGGATCAACTTCTCCCAAATTTCTTTAGCAGAGGAGCACGACTTGATATTACTGAACATATTCTTGTCCATTGACTTGTATAGAATATTTTTGGAAATATTATCCAGGTTATTCATCTTCTTATCTTCAGTCGTCCATTTGCATCTTGACTTCTCAATCTTTATCGGGCCATTAGTGATAACATACCACATGTCGTGGTCTTGTGAGACCAGATGCACCTCCATGTGAATCTTCCAATCAACATATTCTTCAATACAGAACATGGGGGGCTCGTTGATGAAAGACATGATGATATTCGAAAGCTTGAGAATAGAAGCAACTTACTCGGATAACACTTGTTAGGATTAGGATCGACGATGGAGACGAGAGTCTCACAAAGTTGAACGCTTACACACACTTCGTTTGATATTAACTCTTTTAGAAGTTAATATCGGTTTCTATTCTTCGCAAGTAGTCACAAACTCTTGAACCGAGTTCAAGTGCAGAAGTGTTTGTTTCGAATTGAAGTAACAAATAAATGGTTGGAAGATTTAGAAAGTAAAGAACACAAGACACAAGAGATGTTTATAGATGTTTGGAGTAAACTCTCTTACGTCACCCCTTCTTCTTGACCTTGAGAAGGATATTCTTCTCAACCTTAAGAAGAATATTTACTAGAAGACTTTGGTTTGATTACAACACGTAAACAAACCTAGTCGAACAACCATGACTTAGACATTGCCTGTTTCCGAACTCTTAGTACACAACGCTTGTTGAATAGATACTATGTATTCAACTTACAAACAATCACATAGATGTAAGGATTAATACAATGCTTTGTATGAAATGTCTCTTACGGAAAACGCTAATACAAGAGCTTGAATATATATTTGTAGAGTTTAATTAGCAAGATAGCCTAGATCATCAAGTCTTCTACTGTTTTCCCTTAATCTTCTTATATATCCAAAGCATAATAACTGTCATATAACAGACATATTTGTTTTAGAAGACACCAGTCCTAATTTGATCGGTTGAATTCTAGAAAAGTACATCAGAAAATATCCTCCTTTGATCATGTCTACACTTTTATGATAGTAGCCAATAATTCATTAATGAAGCCTGTTTTTATGATAGTCTTCCAAAAAAATATCATCCTTTGATCCTGTCTGTACTTTTATGATAGTAGCCAAGAATTCATTAATGGAGCTTGTTTTTATGATAGTCTTCCAAAACATATCCTCCTTTGATCCTTATTTGTACTTTTATGATAGTAGCCAAGAATTCAATAATGGAGCCTGTTATACTTTTATGATAGTCTTCTTTAGGCCTGTCTCTGCTGTTGTGTCAGACTGCCCATTCCAAATAGATTGATCAAATACTAGGAAGTGACTATCGATCTCATTAAATACCGAAGTCCGTCCGCGCTTCATTAAATGTCGAAGTCCAAATAACCGGATACGTCTCATTAAATGCCAAAATAAATAACCAACCGGACGCGCAAAGTACGAGATGCACATAATACCAGACACGCCCTTTCAAACTACCAGACTTGCCTACGTGGCAATTTCGGTATTTTCTCAGCCGGATGCGCAACTTTCCTGAAATAATAAAAATCCAATTATTATTTGCGCTTGGTTAGATTCAAACCTTGATCACCGTGACAAACGAGAGTACTTACCACTGTACTACAACACCTTATTGTTACCTTTAAATTTATTAATATACTTGATATGACTTAGCAATTATATATATATAATTTAATTTATATATATATAATTTAACTTAGTTTTATGTATTGATTATTTAAACCATTTTATAAATTATAATCTAACAATTTGAATATATAAACATATATTTAAATATAAATAATTAAATTTATAAAAATAATAATTTAAATATATATTAAAATATAATTAACTAAATTTATAAAAATAATAATTTAAATATATATATATATATATAATATAAATAATTAAATTTAGAATAAATTTAATAATATGTTATAATATTAATAAAAATGTTCAATTTTAAAAAAAAAATTAAAAAAAATTAAGAAATAAGTTAATTAGGTTAGTTTGGGGAAGGATGTACAAATTAAATTTTGAGAAGTTAAATTATAATAATATCATGATATGAAAGAAATATGGTGAGGAGATTTAGTGTTGTTACACAGATAAATTAAGGGAATAAATTCCGTTCCCAGTTTTGATTCTTCTAAACTAGTGCTGCAAATGAGTCAAGCTACTCGTGAGCCACTCGCGAGCCACTCGGTCAAAGCTCCGATTGAGCTTGAATTTGACCGAGCTCGAGCTGACTCGTTTAAAATTCGAGTCGAACTCGAGCTCATATAATACTTGCTCGATGGCTTGTCGAACTTTTTCGAGCCTAAGTATATAATATATATATTTTATTTATTTAATATTAAAACTCAAATAATATATTTTTTTCCTTCTCTTTCTTTTCAAAAAGGCCATATGAAGGCCCACAATCCATAAATAAACCCTAATTTCTAATTTAACCTAATCTTCTTCGTCTAATCGCCTCTTCTTTCATTCTTCCTTCATTTTCTCTTCCATCTTCACCATTTCTTTCGCTCACTCTTCACCGTTCTTTCACTCTTAATCTTTTCTTCATTCATTCTACATCGTTTCTTTAGCTCTTAATCTCTTATTCTTTAGTCTTCACATATTTTTCACTCTTCATCTATTCATTTTCTTCTCTTTTTCGTCTTCACATCGATCTCATTCAGGTAATTATTTTATTTTTACTTTTATGATAACTATTGTTTTTGGTTTTATTTAACTTTGATTTTTTTACCTTAAGGAAATCCAGCAACAAAGAAAGGAAAAAACTATTTTATTGGTGAACTTCATGGTAATGTAAGTCTTGTTCATCTATTTTTTTTCAATTTTTTTTCATGTATTAAAAGAAATTTATGCTTATATATCCTTTTTTTCATGCATTAGTTTATGTTAGATAAAATTAGACCGGTTCACAGAACTTAACACAAATAAACCTTCCATGCAAGAACAAAGAACCGGACCAGTCAAAGTACCCAACCGGTTTGAGAAAACCAACCGGTCAGACCAATGAACCGGTTAAGAAGCTCAACCGGTCAAGTTATCAAACCGACCTGAAACATGACCGCTCAAAAGAAGGCTGGAAACACCAGACAGCCGGTCAATAACCGGAAGTCATCAGGCTAAGTCAAATGACCGACCAGCATAAGAAAATACTTCGGGTATCTGTTGAAAACGATACCAAAAGAACAGACTGAACATTGCCATATTCATACAAGTCTGAGGACAGTCTGCAGGCTGTAGAATACCGTCCTACAAGATCTTTCTACTTCAGGATAAATCAAAAAGGAAATCTTCCAAGTACAGACAACTGTCTAACCAACATTTATCATATTGAGTAAAAGACAAACCTAGCAGGTTTGTCTTACACACTAGAAGAACAGACTGCCAAGTCTGTAAAGTTGACCGTCAGGTCTGAACAGTTGACCGCCAGGTCTGGATCACTGAACCTCTGCTCAGCCAATCAAATTCAAGGAAGTGAAATATGACCGTTGACATATTTCACCTACAAAAGGAGCAGCTGAAGAAGAGTAAATGCGGGATACGTGAGACACAAGAGATTTCAAGAAAGACACAGTGAGCAATTAATAAGAGTGTGTTCTCTCTCTAGAAAAGCTTAAGTGCTAAAGTTGAAGTGTGTATTTACAATTTCGGTGTAAATTGTACGGGTGTTATCGAGCATGAAATAAGTCTCGATCGGATTGTATTTGTATTCCTTAGTGAATATCCTTCTCGCGGTTTCGAGAGGAAGGGGTGACGTAGGAGTTTTATCTCCGAACATCCATAAAAATGTGTCTTGTTATTTACTTTCTGCTAGTTCTACATTCTAACCGACCTGTACTAACCTACCTACACCGCTCTAACCGACTCTACACTACCTAAACCGAATCACCAAGTTACAAAAGCCGACCCATCAATTTCTAAACCTGTCCTATTCAAAACCGGTTCTGCCTATCATATAAGTGTGCTTCTTCAACCTGAAACAAACCTCTTCCGCGCTTGAACCTAGTTCAAGGGTTTGTGACAGTTTGTGTAGTATTGAAACCCCGGTGTTAATCTCTAATCGAATTAATCACCACCCTTTGAGTGAGACGCGCTAACCGGCCCAACCCCGGTCCTCCAGCCGCGACCTAGATCCTAACAATTGGTATCAGAGCAGTTAGTTTCAATACTCAAGCAAGCATGTCGTTTGATAGGCCTCCAATGCTAGAAGGTGATGACTTTGCCAACTGGAAGGCACGCATGCACCTACACTTAATCACCATGGATGACGAGATGCAGTTCATTCTAGCAGAAGGACCGATAATCATTGACAAGGACAGGAAGGAATGGACAGCTGAAGACATGAGAAGAAATAACATGGATAACCATGCTAGAAACCGGAACTCCAACAGCATGGACAGAAACACGTACTGCAAGATCAGAGACTGCAAAACCGCAAAGGAAACATGAGACACGGTTATTCAGATTTATGAGGGAAATAAAAGAACCAAGGAAAACAAGGTAATGGTAGCTACTCAGAAGTTTGAAAACATCAAGATGAAACCGGGAGAAACAATGAGGGAGTACAGTGACCGGTTCACAGGTGTGTTAGACGAGTTAACAACTCTTGGCAAGAAGTATGATAACAAGGAGGTTATCATGAAAACATTAAGATCTCTTCCAAGTGAATGGGATATAAAGACAATGGTGATGAGGGAATCAACCTGCCTAAGTAAGATGAAGCTACATGATGTATTCGAAGATCTTAAGGCATATGAGTTTGAAATGAGATCTAGGACTAAAGAAGAGGTTTCAGCCTTAACCTCAACCAGAGCACTGATCACATCCACAGAACCGGTTGCACCTGCACCGATCAGAACCGCCGAACAGTTCACCGTGGATGCCATGGCTATGCTTGTACAGAAATTTGGGAGGTTCATGAAAAGAAGCAAACCGACAAACTACAACTATGGTGATAAATCCAATGTAAGATGCTATAACTGTAACTGTTTGGGACATTTCAAGTGAGAATGCAGAAAACCGAGGAGGGATGACCGGAAACCGGACAACTAGAATAACCGAAATAACTATCAACAAACCGGTGAAGGAAGTGAGGTTCAGAAAGCACTGATAGCCGATGATGGAGGAAGTCTATGGTCTCACAGTGACAGTGATGATGAACTCACATGCCTCATGGCAAATAAGGAACATTTATTTGACTCTCCTTGTGAAGAATTTACTAAAGATGAGTTATATAATGCATTAAATGATATGGTAGCAGAGTATAAGAACCTACTAGCCATGTTACCTAAGCAACTCAACTTTAGAACCGATCCTATAGTACCCATTCCGACAGAACCAGAAATACCCGCTCTAATCGAACCAGAGATCATAGAACCTGATGAAACCCCTAGCATAGAAACCGGGTTAGCACCTGAACCATCACTCAAGACCGAACAGCCTAGTGAACCAGCTAGAGAACTGACCGAGGAGGAAAATGCCCGACTCTAGTATAAAATGGCCGCATATAAGAGATCCAGTGACATGGTAAAGAAGATGTGTAGCTATAAGAGACACCCTTTCTGCATGTTTGACCTAGGTTACAAAAAGGATAGATCCAAAGACCAAAAACCCGCAGAGAAAGTAAGGTTTACAAAGGGCGACCTTCCTCTTATAAGTTTCATTAGAAGTTCCTTAACCACTGAAGAAGAGTTGACCGCATATTATACGGCAGAAAAATTAACCTATGTAGGTCCAACCGACTCTGAGAAGTGGCTTGACCCTGAGAAAAGGAAAGCCGACCTGCTCAAAAGTAGGAGAGCCAATCCTCAATCGCATAGGACAAACCACAAATCACCCTCATTTAAAGCCTTCGTAGAAAAACCGAAATATCCAAAACCGAGTGCCAAAAAGACGGTCAAGACCTTAGCAAAGAAAGCTGTCCGGTTTGTCAAGGTCTGGATGCCCAAGAGACTAATCGCATGTGGACCTAAGTAAATGTGGGTACCAAACAGTTGCAAATATGTACATTTTGCAGGATATAAAGAAATAGCTAGGAAACTCTGAATAGTACTTGGATAGTGGTTGCTCCAGGCATATGACTGGGAACAACAACCTGCTAACCGACATCAGAATAGAAAACGGTGCACTAATTACTTTCGGTGACAACTCAAAAGGTAGAACTGTGGGCAAGAGTAAGATTGTCCATGGTAACTTAACTATTTATAATGTACTCTTAGTTGAAAACCTACGTTTTAACCTACTAAGCATTAGTCAAATGTGTGATGCTGGATACACAGTAGAATTTCTTAAACATGCATGCTTAGTTAAGAACTCTCAAAGTACCATACTACTAACCGGAAATAGGCTAGGAAATATTTACAAGGTAGACTGGAAAACTAAGGTAGAATATCCTATATGCATGATAGCTAAGACTGATCGAACCTGGCTGTGGCATAAAAGACTAAACTATCTAAATATGAAAACCTTAAACTACATTCGCGGTAAAAAGCTAGTTGAAGGTATCCTTGACATAATATTTAACAAGGATAAGGTTTGTTCAGCATGTCAAATGGGTAAACAAACTAGGTCAACTTTTAAGAGTAAAGGACACATTCAATCTAACCGATGCCTAGACCTTCTTCACATGGATTTATTTGGACCGATTCAGGTCATTAGCCTAGGAGGTATGTTTTACACCATGGTAGTTATTGATGATTACTCTAGGTTTACATGGGTAATATTTCTACCATCCAAACGTGAAACCGCATCAAACTTGATCACACTACTTAAACGTTTACAAAACGAAAAATCAACACGCATTAACAGCATTAGAAGTGATAGAGGTACCGAATTTAGCAATAGTACTTTAACCGCATTTCTTGATGAATCCGGTATTAGACAAGAGTTGTCTAGTGCTAGGACTCCTCAACAAAATGGCCTGGCCGAGAGAAGAAACCGGACTCTCAAGGAAGCCGCACGGTCCATGATAGCCGATTCGGGTATTGCTCAAAAATTTTGGGCTGAGGCTATCAACACTGCATGTTATACACAAAACCGGTCCTTGATTAACAAGTTTCATAACAAAACACCGTATGTGGTTTATTTTAACAGGGTTCCCAACCTCAGGTATCTTAAGATTTTCGGTTGTAAATGCTATATTCATATAAATGGTAAAACCTATCTTTCTGCCTTTGATGCAAAAATCGATACTGGAATCATGTTAGGTTACTCAGCAGTGAGTAAAGCATATAGAGTGTATAACAATATAACTTTAACCATGGAGGAATCACTTCACGTTGTTTTCGATGAATCGGTTGAAAGTAATACCGCATCATGCTTTGATCTACACAACAGATTGGAAAACAACAATATCCATTCTGATGGTGAAGATGAAATTTCGGTTTTCAGGCGATTTGTCCATGACCAAATGGGTAATGATGAAACCCAGCCGGATCAAGCTGTCCCACGACAGGAAGCTGACACCCCGGTCCAAACCGAGGAAGTCGGTCGATCTGACAATCCTGCTCAGCCTACCGATATGTCTAGCCTTGATCAAGCAAGCAAACGGTAATTTGGTAGACATCCCTGAACCGAATTTCAAAAGAAACACTAAACATCCTCCTGAGCAAATTATAGGTGACCCTTCAGAACCTGTTCGAACTAGGCGTCAAATTCTGGAGGAACACTTTAATTCCGCCTTTATATCTCAGATTGAGCCGAAAAGAATAGATGAAGCATTGTCAGATCCAGATTGGATCTTGGGAATGCAAGAAGAATTAAACCAGTTTGAGTATAACAAAGTCTGGTACCTAGTCCCTAGACCGAAAAATCAACCTTTCATAGGAACAAGATGGGTATTTAGAAATAAACTCAATGAAGACGGTTTGGTCACGAGGAACAAAGCCGGATTAGTGGCACAAGGTTACAAACAGGAAGAAGGCATTGATTTTGAAGAATCATTTGCCCCTGTAGCTAGGATTCAAGCTATTAGGATTTTTCTAGCTTTTGCTGCATTCAAAAACTTTAAGGTTTTCCAAATGGATGTTAAAAGTGCATTTTTGAATGGTGACCTACGTGAAGAGGTGTATGTTGAACAACCACCCGGTTTCAAAAATGCTGAATTACCAAACCATGTATACCGGTTAAACAAAGCTTTATACGGTCTAAAGCAAGCACCTAGAGCCTAGTATGACACACTAACCGCATTTTTGTTAAACCATGACTTCACCATCGGTTCGGTGGATAAAACGTTATTTAAATTTGAGAAGAAGGAACATATCCTACTTGTTCAAATCTATGTAGATGATATCATCTTCAGTTCAACCGATCCTAAGTTATGTGATAAATTTTCAACCCTGATGACTAACAAGTTTGAAATGAGTATGATGGGGGAATTAAGTTTCTTCCTAGGTCTTCAGGTTAAACAACTCGAAGAAGGAACGTTCATAAGCCAACCCAAGTACACCAAGGAGCTTCTAAAGAAATTTGGGATGAACACATGCTCCTCAGCGGCTACTCCAATGAGCTCAACGGTCAAATTGGACAAAGATGATGAGGGTCAATCAGTAGACCTGACCGCTTACCGGGGCATCATCGGCTCTCTTCTATACCTAACAGCAAGTAGACTGGATATTCTATTTGCAGTCGGTGTGTGTGGAATATTCCAAGCCAATCCAAAACAATCCCACTACACAGCCGTAAAGAGAATATTGAAATACCTAAAGGGAACACCTGATGTCGGCCTGTGGTATCCAAAGGATTCATCCTTTAACCTAACGAGTTATTCAGATGCAGACTATGCAGGTTGCAAGATTGATAGAAAAAGCACCAGCGGAACATGCCAATTCCTAGGTGACCGGCTTGTCTCATGGCATAGCAAGAAACAAACATCAGTTGCCACATCAACCGCAGAAGCTGAATACCTGGCGGCCGGAAGATGCTGTTCACAACTTCTTTGGATCCAACAACAACTGACGGACTTCGGTGTCATAGCCAAAGAGTCTCCGATCTTTTGTGATAACACAAGTGCCATAGCAATCACCTACAATCCGGTTCTACACTCCAGAACCAAGCACATTGACATAATGCACCACTTCATTCGGGAACATGTCATGCTGAAGCATATCCGGCTGGAATACGTACCAACTGATCAACAAGTAGCCGATATCTTCACCAAGCCTCTACAGGAAGCTAAGTTCTCTCAATTCAGACTTACACTCGGTTTAACCGATATTAGTCAGATCATCCCTAAGGATGCTTAAAAGGGAAATCAGTTCGGACAGACAAAACCGGTAGTTCCTCCTAAACTGTCGGATTTCAAATTTCCCAAGGTATCTATGGAAGAACCGCATGGTCTATCAGACAGAGTAAACCGACCGGTTACTTAGTGCATGCACCAAATAACCGCATCGGGACGAACAACTGATAACTGACCGGTTCAGAAATAGTTTATCTTAGATTATTTGAATTTCAAACAAAAGTGGAATAATTATCTGTGTTTAAATTTATCTGTCCTGAAACATTACCTTTTCAAAGTAAAATGGTCGCACCTAAAAAGACGTGAAGATCTGATATCTTTCATGGTCCAGGTCTATGACCAACATCCTAGGCTGTAGACATGCCTATTTCATGCAAAACTTTTTATCCTATGGTTAATAGACATTATCACCTGTGATATCTGGATAATAGGCTTCTCTCTATACTAGTATATAAGTTGAACAAACCTTAAACAAAACAATCACAAGCTGCATAACTCTTTCTCTCATTAAGACAAAATGTCTCAGTTCCCAAACATCCTTCAAGTGGATTTCAACTCTGCTCAAAGCACTGAGCACTATGAGATCTTCAAGATGATCAAATCACTTGAAGATACTGGTCTCCAACACTTTCTAAATGACAAACATGTCATCTATTCTGAGTCTGTCCTGGAGTTCTTTTATAACGCCAGGGTCTTTCGTGGTACTCCTCACTTTGACACCCACATCCAGTCAAAGGTAGGAGGAATCGTATTTGACTCTACCGAAAATGACTTTGCCAGATGCTTTAACCTACCAAAGCAGGGGCTAACCGACCTTAACATACCGGCTGAACTAAAAGCCGAGATCTCCTTAGCCTTTGCCTGGTCAAGCCATCCAGTGGATGACCACGGTGCTAAGTCACTATTGAAAGCTGAATACCAGCTTCTCAATGACGTAGTCGGTCGAGGCATCCTGGGAAGGGATGTGACCAACACGTACTGCACCGCTGCCTTTACCATGATGGCTACTATAACTACTGGCACACCGGTCAATTGGTCGAGGGTACTGTTTGACGTCCTAGTCTGGATGATTAGCGTTCAAACAGTAGGTCTCGTCCCTCAAATAAGCTGTCTGCTTCTAGAGCTTGGGGTTCCAACATGCCCCGGGGAAGGGCTGAACCAAGCTCAAGTGCTAACCAAGGAAATAACCGACTCGTTCTATGAGCGGTTTGAGAAGGCATGGAGGAGGAGGAACCGTCACTCCAATGGTCACACCACCTCAAGCGGATATTAGGTCACTCCTTCCTACACCCGATCATTTTGCTGCACGCACCGGGTGTATCGTTGTTCAACCTCCTTATGATCATTTCGGTTTCATCTATGTTTTCTTCGGTTTAGTCTATGTTGTCTTCTGTGTCAGTTAGTTACTTTTCAGTGTGTTGTTGCATTAGTTATTAATGAAAAGTAACATTTAATTAATGAAGTAACCCCCAACTACATGAGTAATCAATACCCAACTAACTTGGTTACTTTTCAACTAAAACCTACCTCGAGCTCCGCAATCAGCCTCTTCCCAATGAACTTTGGAAACATAAAGATTCTCTTCTTCAATAAGACAAAACTGACATTCAATGTTGATGTTTTCTCTCCAAAACCGGATCTATATAAAGAGACCTTTCCTAATCAAATTAACACATTTCATAAAATCCTTCTCTCTCTAATAGCAAAGTTTGAATCATGCCGAGCAGAACTCTAGGAAACTTCCTGAGCATCAACTTCGATTCATGTATGGAACATTGGGACATAGAAACAAAGGAGGTCATGTTCGAATCTCTCATTGACACCGGTCTTCGAACCTTTCTTGAAGAATCTGTTCCCATACTTCTTGAGGATGTCAAGACGTTCTTCAGAAGTGCTTGCATCAGAGGAAACTATATCGTTTCCATGGTGAGAGACCATACCTTCTGGCTGGATGAAGCCGAATTTGCCCAGATGTTCGACCTGCACACAAAAGGGTTTTCCGACTTCCCAACCCGGGTGGGAAGTGCAGCAACCGATCACTCAATATTATTCTCTGGAACCGATGTTCCGGTGGAAAACCATGGGTTAAAAACCCACCTTGCTCACCACATCCAACTCCTTCTTGAGATTGTAACCCGCTCTATCATTTGTCAATCCCCGAATCAGCGTTACTCCAAGAAAACATTCGACATGATGACCTATATTGTTAGCAACACGGCCATCAATTGGTCAACGGTCATTTTTCAGAACCTGAAAACCATGGTGCTAACCAAGAAAGGTTTCGGTTATGCTCCTCACATCAGTATGATCATTCTCAAGTACTGCTCAGAATTTGGACCGGGCACACCGGCATCTCCTTCAAACATCCTTGACATGGATGGAGTGGAAGAAAAACTTTCAAGAGTCGTTATCACATAAATTTCTATTTCTTATGTATTTCTATTTCCAAACCGATCTATATATCGGTTTCTATCTTGTACCTTTTCATTCAAAGAAACTTCATTTCAGTCTAAATAACCGGGTTCAAATAACAACTCAGAACATCCATCTAAGTAACCGGTTAATGTTATCAAGTAACTTCGTTCTAATTAAAATATCCGGTCAATATCAAAGAAACCGCGTCCTCGCGGTTATGCACGGTATCAAGAAGAACCGCTTAATCAAAAGTTGTAAACAACTCAGAACACTCATCCAAATAACTGGTTATATCGATAGACAAAACACCACATCACTGCGGTTCACAAACCACTTCATAAAACGGTTTCGAAAAGGGATTGGGTCATCAAAATCTAAATCGAAAAGTTTGGAGGGAAATTTCCCGCCCAAAGAGCTCCCGCTCAAAATTCCCGCCTCTGATCTGGCGCCCATAGTTTGCCGCTCTTTAGGTTTACCGCCCATTGAATTGGCGCCTCTTTGATTACCGCCTTTTGAATTCCCGCCCACGGTTTGCCGCCTTTTTGGTTTGGAGGGAAAAATCCCGCCAAAAGTTGATGGGACGGTTGGGCTCCCAAACCGCGCCTATAAAAAGGGCCCTTGGCCATTTCATTTCACTCTTACGCGAAACAACTTTCTCTCTCTAAGCTCTCAAACTCTCTCTCAGCGGTTACTCTCTTGTTTTCTCAAAACTCTCCTAATCATAAACAATGGGTCGTAACTCGGCTTTGTTCAAACACATCATTCAGATAGATTTTGAGGAGATCCGCCAAAACGGCTCGGCTCCGACAAAGGAAGTTATTGCCCGGATTTCCGAAGCGGAACTCGAGTATTTTCTAGGTGGTCCTTTTGTTCTCTACAGGGAAGCGGTTGAAGAATTCTTCAAAACCGCAACTCTCTCTGGTGACAAGATAACCGCAACTGTTGGCGGTAAACAATTCGAGATAACCAAAGAATCGGTTGCGGAGATCCTACGTCTTCCAACAGATGGCCGAAACGCTTCGATGGAGCTAGCCCCAACAACATTCGAGGCGGCCTGCCAGATTCTCTCTACAACCGGGGAACCGGTGAAAGTATCCGGTAAGAAATCGACACTACGACCGGAATACATACCGCTTTGTGACATCTTCACAAAGTCGGTTCAAACGAGAGGTGGAAATTACGACAACCTCACCAAGGCCAAAATCGAGATGCTTATCAGTTTGCTGGACGGTACGAACGTCAACTGGGCGAAGGAGATTTTCAACAATATGAAAGACATGGTGAAACCGGATTCCGCCCGGTCATGGGGATACACCATCCCTCTTGGAAAAATCATGCTCCACCACAACATCAACACCGGTCTTGGTGTTCTCCTCCCATCGAGCAAGATAATAAAATCCAAACAATTCCGGGAGAGGAAGCAGCCGGCCCCCGGTTCCACAGGTGGCCGAAAGAAGAAATCTACTGCCAAGAAACCGGCTCCGGCAAAAGACAAGTCCGGAGGCAAGGATAATGAGAAGATAGTATTCACGGAACCGCAAACGCAAGATGAGGAAGACTCGACTTCCACGTCTGACCGAACCGGATCACAGAAAACCGATGACAATCCATCTGATAGAGAAGGACTGAATGAAGAAGAACATTCGGCTACAAGTCCTGACAATACCGGTGCGGCAACAAGCATTGAAAACACCGATGCCGGTGCAGACAGTCGTGGGGAGGAAGAGGCTACCGCTGACAACGACCAGAAGATGGCCGAAATTATAGTGCGCAAAATCCTGGAGGAAATCGAACTGCGAGTTCAAGCGGCTGCCGCAGTATACCGGGAATGGCACGAGTACCGATGCGACAAATTCTTCAAACACATGTTACCGGGCCTAACCGATGAACAAAGTTTCTGAAGGCTGAAGGCGATAGAAGAAACCGTTATAAGCCTCACAAACGCTGAGGATCCTAACGAAGCCATGGACCGACACGCAATCGTGAAACCGCGTGCTCGTCTACAAAAGCTAATCGTACGCATACGAAAGCTTACAGAAAGGTATGTGGCGGGAACACCGAAGGCTAAGTTACAACTCCTGGTGCTGGAAATTCTTGAAGTCAGGAAAGGAGAATTCCTTGACGAAATCGAGCAGATTGACGCGGTGCGCGGACAGCAAAACACACCGCATTCTCCAGCTCTTGAGACCGGTGACAGTCAGAATCCGGGAAATGCATCTCCTCTGGCGGATCCGGTCATCAACGAAACAGATGAAAGGACATAAACTCCTTTCACCGGGCCACTTGAAACCGCTCAACCTGGGGATTCAGAACCGCCCATCCCAGAAGAGAAAATGAAGATTCTTATTAAAGAGTCGGTCAAAGACGCGGTTAAATCCTGGAAGAAGAAGGCTAAGAGGGTCGCGGTTCAGGCATTCCAAATAGCCAAAAAGACAAGGGATGATCTTGTGAAGGCAGATGACCGGATCTCAAAAATCGAAGCCGACTACCGGGATGACACTATTCTACACAACGAACATCTTAAGAAAACCGAGGACTTGGAAGATAAGACCTCAAGGATGGTGGATGACATGGGTCGGTTTGAAAGGGAAACCGAGCAACAACTCACAAAGGTCGATGAAGACCTGGGGCGGTCATGCAACGAAGCCGCTTCCACACTCAACAGAGTCATCAGCCTCGAGAAAAAGAATGCAAGTCTTGAGGACCGGAATACCCAACTCGAAGCCGACCTCAAGGCGCTCACCGAACAGGTAAATGAATTAATCAAGGCCAAGATTAATGCTGATACAGCGGTTGAGGAGGAAAACGCCCGAGCGACTAAGGAAGTTCAAGATGCGCTGGACGAAGAAACGCGGAAAGCAAAGGAGGCACCGCGACTGTCTGAAGAGGAAATAGCCGTGCGCGAACGAAACCTAGCGGCTCAAAATCCAGCACTTGCGAAGTCCATGGCAGCTCAAGCAACGGAGGATGCAGAGCGGTTAAATACTGAAAGACAAAGACTCACTGAATTTGCAAACGCTCACAAGAAGAAAAAGGCGGCTTCTTCCTCTACGGTTCTAGCAAAACGAAAACGGAAAACACCATCAAGGAAGGTTCAAGTAGCCGGGATGTTGTAAAGGATTACCGAGACAATCATTAAAACTCAACCGAACCCAGCTATGCACACCGAGGATGAACTCGAAGAAAACCTCGAGCCGCGTTCTACAAGACAACGAGTCTCCAATGCGGTTCCAATTAGCACGGGCGGTCAACCGCAAGGTGAAGGTTCATCTTCAAGACCGGACCAACCGGATGATGAAGACCCAACCGATGCTTTGATGAAAGAGTTCACATTTTCCGAATCAGAATAGGGGCTCACTTTTCCTAATCTATGTTTATTTTAGTGTCTATATAATATTTTCCCTTTTTCGGTTACTTCTATATATATAAAGCTATTTTTGAAACCGGCCTATACTTGCATTTCTACATGGTTTTGTTAATTTTAATAAAATAATCAAAAAGGGAGAAATTGATAAGATAAAAGATAATAATTTTCCAAAATTTTTCTCAAATTTTTTAAAATTTTTTCGAAAAATTCTCCCAAGTTATTTCAAAAATCCAGTCAAATAAAGAACCGGCCTACGTTTGCAATCTTACATGGTTTTGATAATTTTAAATAAAATAATCAAAAAGGGAGAAATTGTTAGATAAAATTAGACCGGTTCACAGAACTTAACACAAATAAACCTTCCATGCAGGAACAAAGAACCGGACCAGTCAAAGTACCCAACCGGTTTGAGAAAACCAACCGGTCAGACCAATGAACCGGTTAAGAAGCTCAACCGGTCAAGTTATCAAACCGACCTGAAACATGACCGCTCAAAAGAAGGCTGAAACACCAGACAGCCGGTCAATAACCGGAAGTCATCAGGCTAAGTCAAATGACCGACCAACATAAGAAGATACTTCGGGTATCTGTTGAAAACGATACCAAAGGAACAGACTGAACATTGCCATATTCATACAAGTCTGAGGACAGTCTGCAGGCTGCAGAATACCGTCCTACAAGATCTTTCTACTTCAGGATAAATCAGAAAGGAAATCTTCCAAGTACAGACAACTGTCTAACCAACAGTTATCATATTGAGTAAAAGACAAACCTAGCTGGTTTGTCTTACACACTGGAAGAACAGACTGCCAAGTCTGTAAAGTTGACCGCCAGGTCTGAATAGTTGACCGTCAGGTCTGAATCACTGAACCTCTGCTCTGCCAATCAAATTCAAGGAAGTGAAATATGACCGTTGGCATATTTCACCTATAAAAGGAGCAGCTGAAGAGGAGTAAATGCGGGATACGTGAGACACAAGAGATTTCAAGAAAGACACAGTGAGCAATAAATAAGAGTGTGTTCTCTCTCTAGAAAAGCTTAAGTGCTAAAGTTGAAGTGTGTATTTACAATTTCGGTGTAAATTGTACGGGTGTTATCGAGCAGGAAATAAGTCTCGATCGGATTGTATTTGTATTCCTTAGTGAATATCCTTCTCGCGGTTTCGAGAGGAGGGGTGACGTAGGAGTTTTATCTCCGAACATCTATAAAAATCTGTCTTGTTATTTACTTTCTGCTGGTTCTACATTCTAACCGACCTGTACTAACCTACCTACACCGCTCTAACCGACTCTACACTACCTAAACCGAATCACCAAGTTACAAAAGCCGACCCATCAATTTCTAAACATGTCCTATTCAAAACCGGTTCTACCTATCATATAAGTGTGCTGCTTCAACCTGAAACAAACCTCTTCCGCGCTTGAACCTAGTTCAAGGGTTTGTGACAGTTTGTGTAGTATTGAAACCCCGGTGTTAATCTCTAACCGGATTAATCACCACCCTTTGAGTGAGACGCGCTAACCGGCCCAACCCCGGTCCTTCAGCCGCGACCTAGATCCTAACAGTTTAAGATATAATAATTAGTTTAGTAGAAAGAAAAATAAAAAATGGTTAATATTTTATTTATAATAAAAATATATTATACTTTATATTTTATATTGAAAAGAGATAAAAAAAGTTAATATATTATATATAATAAAAATAAATATTATGGATATAATAATTAATATATTATAATATGTAATATATATAATATATTACTGATAAAAGTAGTTAATATATTATATATAATAAATGTTTATTATATATAATATTGAAAGAGATAAAATATTTTAATATATTTTATATAATAAAAGTATAATATATATAATATTTAAAGTGAAAAAAAAATTAATATATTTATTATATATAATATGGAGAGAAAAAAAGGATATGCATATTATATATAATATGTTTAGAGAAAAAAAATTATAAGATTAATAATATATATTATGATATATAAAAATAATATAAATTATTGTTATAAGTTAGATTCTTCTTATAATGTTTGAATCTTGTTATATTTGCACCCAAATAATTCTTATGTTACTTATTGAAATTTATCAGCTATTTAATTAATTTTTCACTTTTCAGAAAAAGAAGTCATATCATGAAATTTTATTGTCGGTATCCACCTCTTAAAGTAAGTTAAATTTTAATTATTTATTTTAATATTAATTTTTTATATTAATTATTTTTAAGATTAAACATTTCATATTATTAAATTCATGTAGTTGTACTTGTACTATGTTTGAAGAAAATGAGTTAAAAAGATTAATATATTGAATGTTCAAACAATTTTTATAGTTTTATAGTTTTGTACTTTAATTTTTGAATTTTATGTTTTAGAATTTTGATTAGTAATGGTGATTTAATGTTTTGGATTATTATGTTTTAAAATTTTGAATAGTTATGATTGTTTCATATTTTAATTTTGAAATATCATGTTTTAAATTATTAATATGTATGAAAGTTTGATATTTTAATTTTATAAATAAATTTGGTTCGAGTTCGAGAGATCGAATCCAGTTCAAGTTCGAGCTCGAGTTTGAGCTTGAAAATTAAATTTTTGTTCAAGTCTTCGAGTCGAGCCGAGCTTGTAGATAATATAGTTGAGTCGAACTCGAGCTCAAATTTATAAGCTCGTTCGAGCTCGATTTCGAGTCGAGCTAATAAATACTTAATCTAGTCGAGCTCGAGCTTCAACAAGCTTGAGCTCGGCTCGGCTCATTTGCAGCCCTATTCTAAACATTAATCATGCTCGCCTTGATTCTCACAAGAATATTTTTTTTATAAACTATCCCTGCTCTGATTGGAGATGGAAATTTCCTTTGGGTACAAAAATATATATGATATTTTAAAATTTTAATAAGCATGTGAAGTATTATTTTTTTTTATCTAATTAATAATTCAAATATATAAATATCAATTTTCGCCTACTGGTTGTATATTGTAGGATCTGAAGGACAACATCACCATAGGAACTGGAGAATTATCCCAAAACTTGTACTTGTTTGAAAACGTAGGATCTAAATTTGGTTTAGAAAATGCAATACTAAATAGTTGTATTGATTTCAAAATACTACATAGGAGACTTGGACACCTTTCTGATGTTGCATTAAAGCATATTTTTTTTCTTGTAATAAAGATGATATTTTTCATTGTAATGTTTGTTTTGTCTATAAATTGAAACAATTTCCTTTTAGTAGTAGTATTTCTAAAACCAAACACTGTTTTGAAATTGTTCATATAGATGTTTGAGGATCCTACAAAGAAAATTCACTTATAAATTATCCTTTTATGTTAACCACTATTAATGATTATAGTAGATTCACTTGGACTTACATGATTAAATGTAAAAATCTTGTTATCCAAACATTCATTGAATTCTATGTCATGATCAAAATTCAATTCAATTTGGCTGTCAAAGTTATTAGGACAGATAATAGTAGTGAATTTGTTAATAACGAATGTCAATTTTTTTTTAACGAAAAATGGGATTTTACATTAAAAATCGTGTGTCTACACACCCCAACAAAATGGGGGTGGTAGAAAGAAAACACCAGCTTCTTCTTCAAGTAGTTCGGTCATGTATGTTTGAGGCCAAAATGCCTAATATTTTCAATATTAATGGCAACACATGTTATTAACATAACTCCTTCCAAAATTTTTGAATGGGATAATCCGTATCACATTATTTATAAACAAAAACCAGATTATTCTAATTTGAGAGTTTTTGAATGTTTATGTTATATCAAAAATAATTTTCCAAATAAAACAAAGTCTGAACCAAGGGGTCAAAGTGTGTCTTCTTAGGTTATCCTTCAGGACAAAAAGGATTTAGGGTTTTTGATTAAAAACAAGAAACTATTATTGTTTCAAGAGATGTTGTTTTTTCATGAAAATATTTTCCCATTTTACAACACTAAAGTTAAAGAAAAAAATTCTTATAATCATGATGCTGGTACTAACCAAAATGTTTTTGATTTGTATGATTCTGAAACTGATTCTGATACTTACACATATAACACTTTTGAAGAATCACAAACGGAAAATCAAAATATTTTTGAACCCCAAATTGAAAACACAAATTTTCAAGAACAATTTGAAAATTCTGAAAATTCCTTTTCACAAGATGAAACTTCTTTTTCACAAGATGAACAACTAAAAGTGGGAAGACAAAGAAAACCACCAACATGGTGTAATGACTATGTGATGAGTTCAAATATTGATTCATCTATAAAGAATAAAAACTCATATCCTAACACTTTTCATTACACATTACAATGCAAAAAGAAAATTATCTAGAATATTTAGGTAATATTTTTACTATTAAAGAGCCTCAAACATACATAGAGGCTTCTAAACTTAATCATTGGCAGCAAGTCATGAAAGATGAGTTAACTGCTCTTAAAAAAAACTTGTATTTTAATTTCTCTTCCAAAGGGAAAAAAGTTAATTGGATGCAAGTGGGTATTCAAAACTAAATTGAAACCAGTGGGTCAGTAGCAAAATATAAAGCTCGATTGGTGGTAAAATGATACAACCTAAAGAATTTAGTTGACTTTCACGATAATTTCTCTCCACTAGCCAAAACGGTAACTGTTTATTTATTTCTTGCTTTAACTACTGTTAAAAATGGTTGTTACAACAATTTGATGTAAATAACGCATTTCTCCATGGTAACCTTAATGAGGATATTTATATGATTCCTCAGAAGGTTATACCGAAGCTAAAACATGTCAAGTATGTAAGCTTAAAAAAGTCTTTATGGCTTAAAACAAGCATCTAGACTGTCAAATTTAGAATTTATAAATTTTCTTACAAATTATTGTTTCTTACAATCTACTCATTTGTTCACAATGAAAACTAATGATTTCTTTTAACTTTATTAGTTTATGTTGACGATATTTTAATTGTAGGAGACAATTTATATCAAATTAATTGTGTGAAACATCTACTTGACAAAATGTTCACAATTAAAGACCTAGGAAATGCTAAGTATTTCTTAGGATTAGAAATATTTCGTACTGATACTGGAATATATGTTAATCAACGTAAATATATTTTAGATATTCTTGTTGACACATGATTAACATGTTGTAAACCTGCTATAATTCCTATGACAAAAGGGATTAAATTGAATGAAAAGAACATGTTGTAAGAGGTTCAGACGTCTTATTGGGCATTTGATTTATCTCAGTTTTACTTAACCCGACATTAGTTTTAGTGTACAATAGCTAAGACAATACATGAATCAACCCTTACAAATTCATTAGGATGCAACCCTTCAGGTTGCGCGATACCTGAAATGGCCTCCTAGTTTGGGGTTATTTTATCCTTATTTATCTAATAATCTACTTGGGATTTTTTCAGACGCAAATTGAGCTACCTGCACTAATTGCCGACGATCAGTCACAAGTTATTGTATCAAATATGGTGATTTACTAATATCTTGGAGGCCAAAAAAACAAAACACTATCTCTCGATCATCGACTGAAGCAGAATATATCGAAGTATGGCTACAATAGTCTGTGAGCTCAAATGAACTTCATTTTTACTACAAGACATTAACGTCTCACTTACGTTACCAATTCTGCTGCGGTGTGATAATCAAGTGGTGATACATATCGCTGAAAATCCAGTTTTTCATGAACGTACAAAGCATCTAGACATAGACTGTCATCTTGCACGTGATCATTTCAAATAAGATTTTATTCTTTATCAACATGTATATTCAAAGGTACAACAAGATGATATTTTTACCAAACCATTGAATTCCGACCATTTTTTATCTACTTTGGGACAAGATGAATCCTAGAGATCTACATCTTAAGGAGAGAATATTAAAATTATGTTAATTAGTTGAATTCCCAACTATATTGAGTTTGTAATAAGTTGTTAGTATGTCTAATAACTTTATAGTCAAATTGTTTACTTTGTAATAATATAAGGACTATTTTAATAGTTTGTTAATAATATACAAAAGGGGTATGACACCCTAAGAGCCATTACTTTTTTCTCAATCAGTTTCTCATCTTCTAAACATAATATTTTGATATCTTGTATATTTCTTAAGTAAGATGAAGGAATATCTAGATCGAAATGGCTACGAGAATGTTGGGGTTTTTGTGGCCCTAGCTAGCTCATCAAAGGATGGCCACAAGCTCGCGATTTCGTTAATGAAGTATGGACATACGAAGAAGGGGAAGCCAGATTCGCCGTGAGAAGGAAGAGTGATGCCTCCAAAAATTGTAAGAAGCTTCCTACACTTTGTAGGAGACAATAGATACTTGGTTTGGTGTGAGTTAATTTGCGCATGCTACAAAATCTAAAAAACAAAACAAAATTCCAGCACTCATTTTTTATATTCATAACTTAGTATTATATTTCTTTAATTTGTTTTCGAGTAACTATGGTGAGTTAGTGTAAGTTCAGGAACAATTTTAGTTAATGAGTGTGAGTTGTGGCACCATTCTACACATTTCTTTTTTCTAGCCAAAATGTCATGTTTTTCGGCAAGGTTCAATTAGGGCCTTTGTTGTTTGATTGACTCCTTTAGAATGATGTTAAAGTACTTATGTGGTGAAGAACACTTACATGTGCTCAAAAACGAAGATGGGATGAATTGTAGGGAGCCCTAAAACCCACTAATTGATGTTTATATTGATTATCTAGAGGATGAAGATGAAGCCCGCGCTCACGACCCGCTCTCGCACCCATTTTAATATCATTTTTCATTTGTGACCAAGCACCGAATCATAAAAAATATATTTTACAAGGGACTTATTGTTTTACACGCCAAAACATTTATTTTTCTAATTTTGCGAGAAAAATTAGGTACCGACTCTTAAGTCCACAAACTTGTTTTCAAAGGACTAATTGATTTAATTTATTATTTAAAAAAATTGAAGAGATTATTTATTTAAATTTTATTTATTTCGAAAAAAAATGTCGGGCGAATTTTAAATGCGTACAATTTTCTTGCGACGCCACTAAGAACAGTTGATGCTTAACTTGAATTAATATTTTGGCAATTTATTTAGAAAACAATATTGATACACATAAATGGTTAAAAGACCCATAATATTTGTCTTCTCCGACGTGGATGAATTATAGGAGCTTAGTTTTGTTTAGGTGATATACGATATGCATTTTGACGCCACCTATACACCTATTGATCTACGTGCTAAGACTCATCAATGATAAATGACGGTATGTTACACTGAACGATGTTGCGTGTGATATGACCTAAGAAAAAATCTGAGGTTAATTTTTTCTTACTCGCATGAGCTCTCTTGTTTATAATAGAGATGATCATAGATGTGGCGAATGTGAAATCCCAATTGAGAGCACCTACTTACATAGACGATTGTCGGGTCACTCTTATCCTTGAAATCCATAATGATAGAAAAATTAAGTAAAATTAATTTTTGAAACCGGCCAGAAAACAAAACTACTATTAACTCTTATGTGCAGGAACAAATCGACTCGTATAAACCGGCTGAGGAACATACAAAAGCAGTCCGGCTCCAGATGATCAATCCATCATCAAGAGAAACCGGTCTTAACACACTCAACATTCCCAACAGAACGGCTAGCAAAGAAAAGTTTACATTCCAAGCCGGATCATACTATAAAAGAGTTAACCGGGAACTGAGAACTACAAAGATGACGTAATGTGACGAAATAGACGTGTCTTGGGAAAATAAAAGAAGATAAGATCCGGATCAAGAAACATGCGATAAAAACAATGATGAACTGCTGATCCGAATATCCGACTCAGACAGTCGGAAGGTGCATGCCTGACACGTGTCCAAATCTGCTAGCCGGCTACGTCATTTATACCTGAGAGGTATCTACATGCTTGCCAAGTGTCAGGAAGTTGAAACGTGCAAGCAACCTCTCTTAACCGGCGTGATTTTGAACTGACCAATCCCACGGTGAGAGAAGAAAGTGACCGTTGGAATGCTCTTCACTATAAAAGGAAGACGAAGCGACCTCATTAATAGCAGTCACGAAAATCTTAAGAGAGAGAAAGAAATCTCACGCGCGATCTAAAATTGTTGTGTCATTTACCGAAAGCTTTATTTTGTTGTATTAGTGTATTACATCAAGAGTGAGTGGGTGTAACCGGCGAGTAGCGAGTTAGGCTCGACCGGCAGTGTAATTATTGTAACTTTGAAAGTTAGTGGAGATCCTTCTCATAACCTGAGAGAAAGAGGTGACGTAGAGGGGTTTGCTCCGAACATCCATAAAAATTCTTGTCTCGTGTCCTTTATTTACTTCTCGCTTATTTGACTCTAAAACCTAAATACAAACCAAAACATAATCCTACTCCTCAATCAAAACCGGTCTACTCATATCTCTAAAACCGACTCCTCATAAACCTCATCCAAGTCGCGTACGTTGCTTCAAACTGAAACAGACATTTCCGCCCTTGAACCCGGTTCAAGAGTCTGTGACAATTTGCGTAGTGCTGAGAAAGGTCATAGTCTCTAACCGGACTATCACCAAATTGTGTGTTGTGTAAGCGGCCACCCTTCCAGAAACCAGAAACACCCCGGTCCTCCAAGGGCGTCCCCGATCCTAACATGTGGTATCAATGCGAGGTTCTTAGCACTCAAGCAACCGAAAAAGATGGGAAGCATGACCCACAACGATAAGCCACCAATGCTAAACAATGAAGCGTTTAGCAGCTGGAAGAAACAGATGTATCTACATCTAATTACGCTGGGTGATGAGATGAGCAGAGTTCTGAAGGAATGGCCAATCAAGATCAACAAAGATATAGACGCATGGACAACTGAAGATCGAAGAAGGAGCAAACTGGACAACCATTGCATGAAGCACATCTACAAGGCTATAGACGATAACACCTTGAACAAGATAACAGATTGTGACAATGCAAAGGAAGCCTGGGAGACAATCATTCAGATCCATGAAGGAAACGAAAGAACAAAGGAAAATAAAATCTTGGTGGCTACACAAAAATATGAAAGCATCAGGATGAAACTGGGGGAAAACATGAAGGAATTTAGCAACCGGTTCACCAGCGTGGTCAACGAGCTTCAAACACTCGGAAAGAGATACGACAACCGAGAAGTAATCATTAAAGCCTTAAGATCACTGCCGAGCACATGGGACATCAAAACCATGGTGATGAGGGAATCAAGCAACCTCGGGTAGATGAAGTTGCATGACGTGTTTGAGGATCTAAAAGCATACGAGTTCGAGATTAAGTCCCGGATCGAAGATGAAGCATCTACATCAACCGCAACCAGAGCTTTGGTTACATCGGTGGAACCGGCGGTCCAAGTATCAATCGTTCCGGCTCCAGTCAAAAACGCTGATCAGATCAGTGAAGATGTGATGGCGATGCTTGCTCAGAAATTTGGGAGATTCATGAAGAAGAACCAGCCGCCATCTAACAACAACTTTAATTATAATTATGTTGATAAATCAAATAAAAGATGTTATAACTGTGATGGTTTTGGACATTTCAGGTCAGAATGTAGAAACTAAGAAGAGATGACAGAAAACCGGAAAACAACTATCAAGGCAACAACTACCAAGGCAACCAGTATCAGGGTAACAACTACCAAGGGAATGGTTATCGGAGAAATGACAATCAACGGAACGATTACCGGAGAAACGATAACCAGCAAGCCGATGAAGGGAAGAAAATACAAAAGTCACTCATTGCATCCAACGATGGAAGTGAATGGGCATATTTCGACAACGAAAATGATGAGGAAATAGTAACATGCTTCATGGCAAACGACGAAAAGGTATTTGATTTCTCTTCTGATGAGTTCTGCACTCAACGAAATGGTCGCTGAGTTCAGAAACATATCTGCCTATATACCGACTCCGGTAGAACATAAAACCGTAGAGTCAAGTGGTATCGCTGATGAATCATGCGAAACCACAGTGTATGAACCGGCTAAACTATCCTTAGAAAATGAGGACACAGTTCAACCGGTAACTGCATTAGATGAACGAACCCTGTATGTTACGGCTGCGTGGGAAAGATCTCGTAAAGCCGTAGATCATATGTGCAATTATAAAAGACATCCTAAGTGTAGATTTGGTATTGGATATAAACAAAACAAGTCAAACGAACCAAATCAACCTAACGGGAAGAAACTCACAAAAGACAATCTTCCATTTATAATATTTGTCAAGAGCTCCTCAACCAACAATGAGGCAGAAACTGTCATAAAACCGGAACTAAAATATGTAAACCCAACTGAATCAGAAAAATGGCTTCATCCTGAGAGAAGGAAAGCCAACCGGACAGTAAATAAAATAAGTACATCTTGATTTCAAAAACGGTCATCACCGCGATATAAGGCATTCTTGAGCAAGGATCAAGAAGTTAAGCCGAATACTATAAGAACAGATACCGGGAAGGTGATCCGACTTATTCAAGTCTGGATCCCAAAGGGACTAATCAACCATGGACCCAACTGAATGTGGGTACCAAAAAGGTGTAAATATTTTTCTTTTACATGTTAGGAGAAGCAACCGGCTAAAGAACTCGTAATGTTATCTGGAAAGCGGATGCTCAAGGCACATGACCGGCAACGATAAGCTACTAGCAGACATCACCTATGAAACCGGAGCGGTTATCACGTTTGGTGACAACTCAAAAGGTAGAACCATGGGCAAGGGTAAGATTGTCCATGGTAACCTGTCTATAAATAATGTACTACTAGTAGAAAACTTGCATTTTAACTTGTTAAGCATCACTCAAATGTGCGATGTAGGATATAAAGTTGAGTTTCATAAGAATGCATGCTTAGTTAAGAATCATCAAAATGACATTCTTTTAACCGGTAACCGAATGAGAAACATATACAAAGTTGATTGGAAAACTGATTTTGAAAAACCTGTATGCATGATAGCTGGAAATGATCCGAACTGGCTCTGGAACAAACGGCTAAACCATTTAAACTTCAAGACAATAAACTTCATATGTTCTAGGGAATTAGTTCACGGTTTTCCAAATGTCAAATTTTCAAAAGATAAAGTATGTGCTGCATGTCAAATGGGTAAATAAATAAAGTCATCTTTCAAAAGTAAAGGAAATCATCAATCTGAACGATGCTTAGAAATCCTGCATATGGATTTGTTTGGTCCGGTTAGAGTAACCAGTCTAGGAGGCATGCAATATACCATGGTAGTTATTGATGATTATTCTAAATTTACTTGGGTAATATTTTTAGCTTCTAAAAATCAAGCAACACCAAACCTGATCAAACTAATTTTGAGAATACAGAATGAAAAATTTATTCGGGTAAACAAAATCAGAAGTGATAGAGAAACTGAGTTTACAAACAGCAGATTAACTACTTTTCTTGATGATTCCGGTATTAGACACGAGTTGTCTAGTGCTAGAACTCCTCAACAAAACGGCCTAGTTGAGAGAAGAAACCGAACTCTCAAGGAAGCCGCAAGGTCAATGATAGCCGATTCGGGTATCGCTCAAAAATTTTAGGCCGAGGCTATCAATACTGCATGTTACACTCAAAACCGATCTTTAGTAACTAAACGTTTTTCCAAAACTCCTTTTGAGATATACTATGATCGAATTCCAAACATATGGTATTTTCAAATTTTTGGTAGTAAATGTTTTGTTCACAACAACGGCAAAAATTATTTGACCGTATTTGATGCTAAATCCGATGAAGGAATAATGTTGGGATATTCGGCTGTAAGTAAAACATATAGGATATATATAACACTATGACTTTAACAGTTGAAGAAACATCTCACGTTGTTTTTGATGAATCGGTTGAACGAAACACTACATTACCCTTCGACCTTCACAACAGAATGAAAAATTTCAATATCTATTCTGATGATGAAGATCAGGTTCCGATTTTTAGACGATTTGTCAATGATCAAGCGGTTGATGCTGAACCTCAGCCTGTTCAAGCTGCTTTACCGCAGAAAGTTGACTCTTCAGTTTCAACTGAAGAAATCGGTCGGTCTGACTCTGTTCAGCCTACCGATCAGTCTAACCTTGAGCAGCCAACCGAGAACTTGGAAGACACGTCTCGGATAAACCTCAAAAGGAATAAAAATCATCCTCTTGAACTAGTAATAGGTAACATATCCTCACCCGTTCGAACTAGGCAACAAAATTTGGAACACTATGAAAACTCCGCTTTCATATCACAAATTGAGCCGAAAAAGGTGGATGAAGCATTGTCAGACCCCGACTGGATCCTAGCAATTCAAGAGGAACTAAACGAGTTTGAGAGAAATAAAGTCTTGTACCTAGTCCTTAGACCGAAAAACAAACCGATTATAGGAACACGATGGGTATTCAGAAATAAACTCAATGAAGACGGTTTAGTTACGAGGAACAAGGTCGGTTAGTGGCTCAAGGCTATAAACAGGAAGAAGGCATTGATTTTATAGAATCATTTGCCCCTGTAGCTAGACTTGAGGCCATTAGAATATTTTTAGCTTATGGATTTGTTTGGTTCAGTTAGAGTAACCAGTCTAGGAGGCATGCAATATAGCATGGTAGTTATTGATGATTATTCTAAATTTACTTGGGTAATATTTTTAGCTTCTAAAAATAAAGCAACACCAAACCTGATCAAACTGATTTTGAGAATACAGAATGAAAAATCTATTTGGGTAAACAAAATCAGAAGTGATAGAGGAACTAAGTTTACAAACAGCAGATTAACTACTTTTCTTGATGATTCCGGTATTAGACACGAGTTGTCTAGTGCTAGAACTCCTCAACAAAACAGCCTGGCTGAGAGAAGAAACCGAACTCTAGAGGAAGCCGCAAGGTCAATGATAGCCGATTCGGGTATCGCTCAAAAATTTTGGGCCGAGACTATCAATACCGCATGTTACACTCAAAACCGATCTTTAGTAATTAAACGTTTTTCCAAAACTCCTTTTGAGATACTATGATCGAATTTCAAACATACGGTATTTTCGAATTTTTGGTAGTAAATGTTTTGTTCACAACAACGGCAAAAATTATTTGACCGCATTTGATGCTAAATCCGATGAAGGAATAATGTTGGGATATTCGGCTGTAAGTAAAGCATATAGAATATATAACACTAGGACTTTAACAGTTGAAGAAATATCTCACGTTGTTTTTGATGAATCGGTTGAACGAAACACTACATTACCCTTCGACCTTCACAACAGAATGGAAAATTTCAATATCTATTCTGATGATGAAGATGAGGTTCCGGTTTTTAGACGATTTGTCAATGATCAAGCGGTTGATGCTGAACCTCAGTCTGTTCAAGCTACTTTACTGCAGAAAGTTGACTCTTCAGTTTCAACTGAAGAAATCGGTCGGTCTGACTCTGTTCAGCCTACCGATCAGTCTAACCTTGAGCAGCCAACCGAGAGCTTGGAAGACACGTCTCGGATAAACCTTAGAAGGAATAAAAATCATCCTCTTGAACTAGTAATAGGTAACATATCCTCACCCGTCCGAACTAGGCAACAAAATTTGGAACACTATGAAAAATCCGCTTTCATATCACAAATTGAGCCGAAAAAGGTGGATAAAGCATTGTCAGACCCCGACTGGATCCTAGCAATGCAAGAGGAACTAAACGAGTTTGAGAGAAATAAAGTCTGGTACCTAGTCCCTAGACCGAAAAACAAACCGGTTATAGGAACACGATGGATATTCAGAAATAAACTCAATGAAGACGGTTTAGTTACGAGGAACAAGACCCGGTTAGTGGCTCAAGGCTATAAACAGGAAGAAGGCGTTAATTTTGAAGAATCATTTGCCCCTGTAGCTAGACTTGAGGCCATTAGAATATTTTTAGCATATGTAGCTTTCAAAAATTTCAAAGTTTTTCAAATGGATGTTAAAAGCGCTTTTCTAAACGGTAAGGTAAATGAAGAGGTGTATGTTAATCAACCTCCAGGTTTCAAAAACTCAGAATATGAAAATCACGTTTACCAGTTAAACAAAGCCCTTTACGGTTTGAAGCAGGCTCCAAGAGCCTGGTACGACACGTTAACACAATTCTTATTTAACCACAAGTTTACAATAGGCTCAGTCGATAAAACTCTTTTCAAATTTGAGAAAAAGGAACACATATTGCTTGTTCAAATATATGTTGATGATATTATTTTTGGATCAACCGATCCAAAATTTTGTGATAAATTCTCGAAAATGATGACTGACAAATTTCAAATGAGTATGATAGGAGAACTGAGCTTCTTCCTAGGACTTCAGGTTAAGAATATCGATACCGGAACGTTCATAAGCCAGCCAAAGTACACAGCCGAACTGCTAAAGAAATTTGGAATGGATACATGCGCTGAGACGGCTACACCAATGAGCTCTTCCGTAAAGCTAGACAAAGATGAGGATGGTCAAGCCGTTGACATCACATCATATCGGGGAATGATTAGATCTTTTCTCTACCTAACAGCTAGTCGACCGGACATCTTGTTTGCGGTTGGAGTATGCGGGAGATTTCAAGTCAATCCAAAGCAATCACATTACACCGCGGCTAAAAGAATATTGAAATATTTGAAGGGAACTCAAGATGTGGGACTTTGGTACCCAAAAGACTCAAGCTTCAACCTCATAAGTTACTCAGACGCGGATTACGCAGTATGCAAAATCGATAGAAAGAGTACAAGTGGAACTTGTCAATTCCTAGGTGACCGGCTCGTTACATGGAGTAGCAAGAAACAAACTTCAGTTGCAACATCAACCGCAGAGGCATAGTATCTAACAGCCGGAAGCTACTGTGCACAACTCCTCTGGATCCAACAACAACTAAGGGATTTTGGTGTAATAGCTGAAGAATCGCCAATATTTTGTGACAACACCAGCGCAATAACGATTACATACAATCCGGTGTTGCACTCAAGAACGAAGCACATTGACATAAGACATCATTTCATCTGGGAGCATGTTCAAGAGAAGCACATCCGGCTGGAATATGTCTCAACCGAGCAACAAGTAGCTGATATCTTCACCAAACCGCTACAGGAAGCTAAGTTTTCTCATTTCAGAAACATTCTAGGACTTACTGATATCAAGCAACTTATACCATGATCATACATGCATACTGTTTACATACATCATCATGAAAACCGGGATATGTGTTCAGGGAGAAGCTCTCGCTTCTCAAACCATATTCAAATAGGCCATTAAATATTCAAGGATGCTAACCGGGAGGAAGTCTCCGATTATGCCTGATTACTTCATGATGTCAAACCACATGTATACTTACTATGCGGTTGAAATGACCTGGCAAAGGTGGATAAACTTCATCCAAAGCTGAACAAATATTGATACGAGTCAACATTTCTTCACACCGGAATAAAATATCCAACTAAAACCGGTCACGGAAAACCGGTTAGTACAAATGCATTATGGTTTAGATAAACTGAACTTTTCCGGTTAACTTGGGATAACTAACCGTATTTTCATGCACATCTTGAGAAATGAAGACTGTAATTAATAAAATAGTTTACCTCAATCGAGATGACGACATGTGTCCATCATCAAGAGAGGGAGACTAACATCTTGTCAATAGATTTATTGTCATCATGAATATTTTAGTAATGATTAACTTTGCATTGGAAATAAACATTATACACTTCAACAAGTTAAAGCCTATTAACTAATCGATGACATCACTAAGCATGCTTAGCCTATTGATCTAGCCGAACCCCTGGCTATATAAACCACCCTTTAATCCTCACAACACTTCACAAAATTCACTATTCACAAAAACTCTCTTGAGCTAAAACTATCTCAAGATCATGAACTCCGACCCACTCGCAAAGAAAATCCTGTTGGCCGATTTCAACTCTATTTATCAATACGAAGACCATGAAGTCAAAGAAATGTTCTTAGCCGTTGAAAGAAGCGGGCTAAGAGGATTTTTGGAGAACAGATTCATCCTCGACTACTTGGTAGTCGATGAGTTCTTCGAAACTGCAAAAGAGGTGCACCGAGACATAATCGTTGCACAAGTCTATGGTTAGTCCTTCATATTCAGCGAGACGGATTTCGCTGAATACTGCGATTTACTCACTGAAGGGGTAACCGACCTTACTTACTCCCCGGTGACCATTGAAGAAATGTGTCATCGGTTCTCCAACTCTAACAACCCGGTTAGGCCCTGGGGTGCTAAGAGCCAACTCTCTCACAAGTACCAGCTTCTATGTGAGATTCTGGGAATGTCAGTTCTGGGTAGAGAGAAAAGCTACTACTATATATACCCAGAGGCTCTTCGAGATGATGATCACCGTTACAGTTGGGACACTGGTAAACTAGTCCTGGATCATCTTCAGCAACCTGAAGAAGATGATTCTATCAAACAAAACCGGTTATGCTCCTCAGCTAAGCGGTTTCTGTACCAGTCTGGATATTCACTCCGGATCCTTCGTCACTCTCCATCCGAAGCACGTGCTCACGAAGGAGAGAATCCAAAAACTGATCGACTGGTGGGAAGCAGCTAAGGCCAAGAGGAATCAAGCTGCCGGTTCATCAAACATTTAAACCTTCTTCATCTCTTTTCTCATTCTCCAAACCGGTAATTTTGTTGTACTACCGGTTTGGTACTCTTCATTAATGAAAATCATTTCTTTCCTTTTCAATCAAAAACAAAGAAATCCTAAAGAAATAACCAACATTAAATGCGCCGTATCAAACCAAATCAAATCAGTCTTGAAAACTGAAATATTCGCTTTCCAAGAAGCATGCTTGATCCGATTAGACCAGATAAGCCTTTATCCTCTTGAAAACTGATAAGGCATTTATGACCAGACATAAACGGTCTGAGTTTTCAAATATTCTCATTAAATGCAACCAACCGCCCACGCTAAAAAAAGGGCCTCATCCTTCTTCATCGAAACACACTTCAGATATTCCTCTCCCTCTCTAAGTTTCAAGAACTTCATCCGATCTTCAATCTTATCCTCTTCCAAAATGAATGCCATGTTGAGAAACACAATTATTGTCAACTTCCGTGAAATGCTGAACGCCCGGTTTCTAGAAACCATTTTCGCACCGATCGTAGAATCGGGGCTACAAAGATTCCTTGAAGGTTCAGACACCATCCTTGAAGAGGAGGTGTTTGAGTTCTTCAACAACGGGCATATTCTTGATGATGGTAGCATAAGGACCATCATTAACGGGAGATTTCTTCGGATCACCGAAGAACACTTTGCTCAGTTCTTCGACCTTCCAACCGAAGGATTTTCCGACTTCCCAACGCCATACTTTCTGGCTAAGGAAGACTACGCCTTCATCTTCTCCTGTTCCATTCATCCGGTCGATGACCACGGAGAGAAAGATGATCTTGCTCCTTAATACCAAGTCTTTCATGACCTGGTTCAACGGTCTATCATGGGCCGGATGCCTAACCAGAACTATAACCGGGAGGCTTTCGACATCATGATAGCCATCGTCCGCAAATCGCCCATAAACTGGGCTACCTACCTCTTCAACAACTTGAAGAAGCTTGTCTCTGCTCCAAGGGGAAGGATCGGCTTCGCTCCCCAAATTAGCCGATACTTGGAGGTTCATCGTCGCAACCTCGGGCCTGGTGTTCCTGTCGGACCGGCCAACACCATGACTCTGTCCATGTTGGACAGATAGATATCAAGGATTGAGGAACGAACAACCGACAACACTGTGGACAAGTGGGTTGACAGAATGATCGAGGGGGAGTGGCTCGATCTTCTCTAATTCTATGTATTCTCCGGTTTTCTGGTCATTCTGTTGTAAGACCGGAAAACCATTTAATCTCTTTATGCTTCGGCTTTAATTATAAAATTTCATATTATTAAAGTCTCCGGTTTTTCATTAATCTTCTTTCCGGTTATGCTCTGAATAAACAAAAGACTGCATGTTACTCAAAGTTTCCGGTTAACAAAATTTCCGGTAAATCAAAATCTCAAACAATGTCTGAAAAAGTTCAAAATTTACCGCCCACGGATTACCGCCCACATTTTACCGCCCATAGTTACTCTCCGCAATTACCGCCTAAAGTTACTGCAGTAACTTTTGGAGGGAAATTTGGCGCCAAAACTCAAAACCAAGTGACGGTTCAATTTCTAACCGTTCAAAACCGCTCCCTATATAAGTCCAAAACAGTTCATTATTTGCACAAGCTTTCTCTCTCTAAAATCTTAAACTCTCTCTAATTTCCGATCATCGTTGTTCTTCAACTTCTTTATTCACAATCTCATCATGGATCTAGATAAAGCATCATTTCAATACATGTTGCAGGTTGATTTCAGCGATATAGATGAACACGCTGCGGAAGAACATAAGGCTATGCTGCAATCGTTGAGAGATTCTAGATTGGAAATGTATCCCTCTAGTCCGTTCGTCGTGCATCCGACGGAAGTTGTAGAGTTCTTGACGACGATGACTTTAACGAAGAGGACGGTCTCCGCCACTGTGAACGACAAGGCGGTTAATATCACGGAGGAAATCTTCTCAGAAGCGCTCGGTTTGCCGAATACCGGGCTGGACTTCAAAACAAGCCTAACAGATGCAGAATCTAACGCGTTCCGGTTGGCCATATCAATTGATGACAAGGATCTGGTGATTCACTCCAGCCGGAAGAACAAACTCAAGCCAGAGTTCAGATGGCTGCTGAACATAATTTCGAGATCACCTGACCAAGCTGAAATTGAAGATGTTAATGACAATTGTCCGCGGTGACAAGATCGACTAAGGAACCATTCTGTTCGAACAGTTCCGCGAAATGGTGGTGAAGAAAGATGGCTGGGTTCAGGCTTACGCCATGCAGATAGGGTAGATCCTACAATTCCTTCATGTTGAACTTGGTGAGGTGAACCGCTCCCATCCGGTAATGTTCTCAACTCTGAGAAGATGAGCAAGAAAACTGCTAAAGCGGCTAGGCTGAAGTCATCCAGAACCAAATCATCAAAAGGAGCCAGCTCGTCTGCACTGGCTGATGAAAGTTCAAAACAAGCCGATCCTAAGGGAAAGGCAGCTCAAACCGAAGCCCAATAGAAAAAGGGAAGAAAGAAGAAGTCGGCGAAGAAAAGCACTCAGAAACCGGCAGATTCCGGGAAAACGATATCCTCGGACAATTCACCAAAGAGAACCGCAGATGTCTTCCAGCCCATTCCCATCAACACAGTTCATCCAAACCCAGCCGATTCCCCATCATCAAGGAAAACCGAACCCTCGGGAAGCCAAGAAACTCAGTCAAAGTCGAAGGAGAATTCGACTAAAGAGGTTAGTATTCATTCCGAAAACTCTAAGTCCCCAAACAAAAACCTCGATAAAATAATAGCCGACGTAGGTTTAAGAACCTCAGAGGTCATAGTCGACGTGGTCCAAACGATTGTTCATGAAACAGAAGACGATGTGACAAGTCTTCTCAAGCCAACTAATCAGGTTGAAGCAACCGGTCAGAGTGAAACCCATCCGGTAGAAGAAACAACCAACATAGAAAACTTTACCCCTCCGGCTCAGGAGAGAAATATCAAAGAAAAAGAACCATCCAGTTCGGCTGGGGACAAATCCGTTCCAACCGAAACAACTATCCAACCGGCTCAAGACGGGCCAACGAATCCAACAATCACACCTGAAGGTCCATCTCAGGTTAACAAGGGAAAAGAAATTATGCATGAGGACTCTCCGGTACAAGGAGACAATGAAACCCAAACCGGTTCACAAACTATGACCGAAGCCGAGGTCCCCATCTCAGCAGAAGAAGAAGAGGAAATGTTCCAGAAGTTCATCAAGGATATGAACAAGGAAGCTGAAGAGCTGGATTTCCCGTACCACTTATGGGTCAAGTTACGTTGTGAAACGAAGCTTTCAGACATGATCCCCGATCTTAGCGGTAACAAGTATTGGAAGAAGAGGCTCTCAAATTAACGGGCACCGACGTAATACAAGCCGCATTCTCCAAAACCGTGGCGATACAAGAATACGCCCGGTTACATGCAGTAGAAGATGCCATGAAGAAGGCAGAAGTGATAGAGCTGACTCCAATGGAGTTAAAAATGCTTGAGCGGTTTCATACGGTGCAAAATAATCTCATTCAAAATGTTGACCGGCTCGAAGCAGAATGGAGAGACATGTGCAAACATGTTTTAACGCATGCCGATCTTTTTCAAAGCAAACCCTTCTTTGTCACTGGAGAGTCTTCTAAGACAACAGAAAACCGGAGCAGTGCTTCTCCACAGAATGATCAGGCTCAGGGACTTGAGCAAATGAAAGGAGTGGTTGTTGACACCATTATTTCTTGTCTCCACAAGTACAACATTGCTACAGATGAGAAGATTGCAACCGTTCAAACAAATCTGACCGAAACCGTCTGGGCATCAATTCATTCTGAGATTGAAGAAACGGTTCAAACATCAATCAAGTCGATGATCGCCGAATCTGTTAAAACCGCAACCGCTCCTCTCCTTGAAATGATGTAGGCTATGGCAGCTCAGATTGAGGAGTTGTCTAAACTGCAAGCTGATAAGGCTCAAGAGAAGATTTGTGCTGATGCCGAAACAGCCAGGAGACTTCAAGACGAAGACGAGGAGAGGGAACTGTTAAGAAAGGAAATCGAAGACAAAGATCATGAGTTGGCTAAGCAATACAATGATGAAGAAAAGGCTGCTCAACCTGAACCCATACCGGCACAAGCCTCTCACTCAATGAAAACGAGGAACAAGAACAAACGTAAGGCGGTTGCGACCTTGATAAAGAAGGCGGAACGAAGCAGTTTAGAAGCGCTTCAACCGGTCGGACAATTTGAGGAACCTCTTGATGAAGAAGAAGAGGATACTACACGACTCAACCGACGAAAGAAGAAAGCAGTTGAAGTTTCAACCACAGTTCCGAGTTCCGGTCCGATCGCTGCCCAACCACCTCGCCCACCCAGACCAGTAAGCGGTGGCTTCAGGTTCAACAAGCGAACTCCCGACATATCAAGTGTATTTGCCGGATGGCAAATCGACGCAGAAAGAAGGGAACGGGAATAGAAGGCGAGAGAGGAGGAAGAAAGGAAGCGAAAAGAGAAAGAAAAGGGGGGATCATCCAATCCTTAGCTCATTTCTCTTCTATGAACACTTTACTTATGTTTCTCACTACTTGTCTTATTTCAGAACTAAGTTTATTTCCTTAACCTTTCAAAGTAATGACTTCACTACACATCTTTTGAAAAAGCAACTTGTTTTGAAATTTTTCTTAAGAAAAACATCAAAAAGGGAGAAATTGCTAAACACATTTTTCAAACCGGTCATACACTACAAGTTTTGAATATTTATTCTAAATAATCAAAAATGGAGAAATTGATAGAAAAATTAAGTAAGTTAATTTTCAAACCGGCCATACATTACAAGTTTTGAATATTTATTCAAAATAATCGAAAAGGGAGAAATTGATAGAAAAATTAAGTAAGTTAATTTTCGGAACCGGCCATAAATTACGATTTTTGAATATTTATTCTAAATAATCAAAAAGGGAGAAATTAATAGAAAAATTAAGTAAAGTTAATTTTTGAAATCGGCCAGAAAACTAAACTAATATTAACTCTTATGTGCAGGAACAGATCGACTCGTATAAACCGGCTGAGGAGCATATAAAAGCAGTCCGGCTCCAGATGATCAATCCATGATCAAGAGAAACCGGTCTCAACACACTTCAACATTCCCAACAGAACGACTAGCAAAGAAAAGTTTACATTCCAAGCCGGATCATACTATGAAAGAGTTAACCGGGAACTGAGAACTACAAAGATGACGTAATGTGACGAAATAGACGTGTATTGGGAAAATAAAAGAAGATAAGATCCGGATCAAGAAGCATGCGATAAAAACAATGATGAACTACTGATACGAATATCCGACTCAGACAACCGGAAGGTGCATGCCTGACACGTGTCCAAATCTTCCAGCCGGCTACGTCATTTATACATGAGAGGTATCTGCAAGCTTGCCAAGTGTCAGGAAGTTGAAACGTGCAAGGAACCTCTCTGAACCGGCGTGATTTTGAACTGACCAATCCCACGGTGAGAGAAGAAAGTGACCGTTGGAATGCTCTTCACTATAAAAGGAAGACGAAGCGACCTCATTAATAACAATCACGCAAATCTTAAGAGAGAGAAAGAAATCTCACGCGCGATCCAAAATTGTTGTGTCATTTACCGAAAGCTTTATTTTGTTGTATTAGTGTATTACATCAAGAGTGAGTTGGTGTAACTAGCGAGTAGCGAGTTAGGCTCGACCGACAATGTAATTGTTGTAACTTTGAAAGTTAGTGGAGATCCTTCTCATAACCTGAGAGGAAGGGGTGACGTAGGAGGGTTTGCTCCGAACATCCATAAAAATTCTTATCTCGTGTCCTTTATTTACTTCTCGCTTATTTGACCTCTAAAACCTAAATACAAACCAAAACATAATCCTACTCCTCAATGAAAACCGGTCTACTCATATCTCTAAAACCGACTCCTCATAAACCTCATCCAAGTCGCGTACGTTGCTTCAAACTAAAACAGACATTTCCGTTCTTGAACCCGGTTCAAGAGTCTGTGACAGTTGGCGTAGTGCTGAGAAAGGTCATAGTCTCTAACCAGACTATCACCAAATTGTGTGTTGTGTAAGCGGCCACCCTTCCAGAAACCGGAAACACCCCAGTCCTCTAAGGGCGTCCTCGATCCTAACACATAAACACGACATCTAGATCAATAAACCCATGGCTCACTGTTTGTCGTTCTCGAACAATAGAACCACGTCCATACCCTATTACATGTCTACTATATCTATATAAATATGTGTATGCATATAATTAAGATAAGCGTCCACAAATATGTTTTAAATGTTCTGAAAAAAATAAAACAAGTCTCAACATAATGGGTTGTTGAATGTTAGTCTTACCCCCACACTTTGTTTTAAATACATATTTGTATGCATTTAAAAATATACATCCCGAGAAATAGACTTGAGACACAATTATCCCCATTACTTACCTTCCACTCGAATCCTTATGGTGGGATGATGGACTAATGTGGTTCAAGTTTCTTGTCCAAGTTTATTAATAAGAATATTCCTTGAATCGACTAACCAATAGATGATTATGGGCTAGTTTTGGCTTTTTAAGCCACCTTCTAAGATGATCTTTAAGTATGAAAGAAAATAATTTTATAATTTTTTTGGGTTCGGTATTTGGTTATGTGTGTAAAAGGGTCTCGACGCTATGACATCCCCATATGGATGTTCTCTACTACGAAAGTATTGGCTTTTTCAAACATGACAAAATTTACACTTCATTTGATAATTAAAACCTACGAATACTCCTACATTTGAGCCTATTTTTAGTCTACGTCCAAGGACCATACACAATCAGTTCCTAAACATTTATCTAAGGTACCCATGGTAATTGTACTAAACTAGAAATAAAATCACACAATGCCATAACATTTATCTAAGGTACCCATGGTAATCGTACTAAACTAGAAATAAATCATACGATGCCATACTTATGATGTGACGTGTTGAAAAATGATTAAAATATGAAAGTATTTCAAAACTCGATATTAATGCACAAAATGGTCAAATAAATTATAAGAATTATCTATAAAAAAAATTCATATGGTTAGAAGTTATGAATTCAAAGAATATTCAAAAAATTTTAAAATATTCCAATAAAGTCTAAAAATTAAAATAATTTCCCATTCTCCTTAGAAAAATGTTGTAAACCATTTTCTATTTTTTCTAGATTTTTACAAAATTGTTTGAAGGACTTAAAATAGAAAATAGAATAAGAAATTAGAATGAATGAACAAACAAACCCTTTAGGCTCATGTTTGAATGGGATAGGAGGCTCTAGCGATTAGGGAGGCTGCTCGAGCATAGAGTTTAGACCAAGACTGGAGAACGAAAAGGATAGGATTAGGGGAGGCCGCAGATTCAAATCTCTAAACTCAGACTTATTTTCCTTTTCATTTATTTTCAGCGAAACCTAAGGATCCCCTGGGTTGCAAATTCAAAACCTGGACGCTCCCTTATTTCTTTGACTTCTCTTCCGCGCGCATAGGTCCTTCTCCTCGGCGGGTCGCCTAGCTAAATGATCTTTTTTCTCGGTCCCTAGATCATTCTCACAGGCGCGACACAAGTTACCTGTTCAACTTCTGAGATTATTGGTCAGGTACAAGATTTGACCTTTTTCTTTTTCTGAAATCCGATTTCCCCATTTTCATACAGAATTTTATGAATTTTTGTTAGAGCGATTAAAACTAGTTTTAATTAGCACTGATTGATTGCTAATGATACTTAGATCATTTATGGATTATAACCCTTAGACAAGAGCCCAATAACGATGATCTAAAGTTCTTGAATTTAAATTAAAACTATCGATTTTTTTTTAAATTAATTTGTTAATTTCTACTTCGGCAGTTTGCTGTGTTATCAGATTTAGAATCTATCCATGCAATCCCATTAAAAAATAACAAATATAAGATCATCTCTAATCCACCTACAAATTCATCTCTATAATAAGTTTTACCCCTCATATCCACCTGCAAACTCAATTGTATTTTGAGTTTTTCTATAAATTCTCTCTCCTCCAAACCCAAAATTGCAGGGACCCGGTTCACATACTTAAAAGTTTTCAAAACTTTCATTTCAGTCATTTTAGTTTGTTTTTAATTAATTTACATAACTTATTTATATTTTAAATTGTTTACATATTTTATTTATTTATATTTTAATATTTTATATAATTATTTTATAATTTAATTTATTTATATGTTTAATTCATGATAATTTTAATTTGTTTATAGGATTAACTTATATTTATATTTGTTTATATTTATATTATATATTTTTTAAGTATTATAAATTTATAATAATAAATAATATTGATAAAAAAATAATAAATTATAAAAATAATTTTAATAAAATAAAACACGTAGAAAAACCGAAAAATACAATAATCCATTACATAACTAAGAAATTGAAAAAGACATTCCGATTACATAACTAAGAAATTGAAAAAGATATTCCGATTACATAACTAAGAGATTCAAAAAAACATTCCGATTACATATAAAATACAAGATGGATAATAAAAATATAATTAATAATATGGTAAATTTGCACCACTTCCTCCAAGATCATTGAAATATTCTGAAAATGTGCCCGTTGTGGATGGATCTGGTTGGCCTTGATATTTAGCTCTCTTTTGTAAAATACGTGCTTGTTCAGCTTTAATAAATGCTCGAACATTTGGATCTTTTATGGAACTCGAATCTTGCAATAAAATTTTGTTTTCTTCCTTAATCTCTTTTAGTGCATAGTTCTTATTCAATTGGTATTGAATTTGTTCATTTGACTTTTTAATTTCTTCAAGAAATTCTTTGTTTGTTTTTTTCAGATTGTTTATGATCGATGATGTATTATCATTATTTTTCTTTTCAGTTTTACTTTTTTCACCCCGATTGGTCTTTTTGAATTCTCTAAGTTTAGAGGAAATGAGGAAAGAATCAATTCTTATCAACACATCTTACAAGGAAATGACTACACACTATAAAGTTAATCACGTTTTTTTAACACACCTTACATGGAAATGACTACACACTACAAAGAATCAATTCTTATCAACAAATCTTACATGGAAATGACTACACACTATAAAGTTAATCACGTTTTTTAATAGACCTTACATGGAAATGACTACACACTACAAAGAATCAATTCTTATCAACAAATCTTACATGGAAATGACTACACACTATAAAGTTAATCAGGTTTTTTATAGACCTTACATGAAAATGACTACACACTATAAAGTTAATAACATTTTTTAACACACCTTACATGGAAATGACTACACACTACAAAGAATCAATTTCTTATCAACAAATCTTACATGGAAATGACTACACACTATAAAGTTAATCACGTTTTTTAACACACCTTGCATGAATGACTACACACTATAAAGTTAATCACATTTTTTAACACACCTTACATGAATGACTACACACTATTGCAATTACACTACTATAAATACATAACATATTATCATGATATTATTAAGTCACTTATAACTTATAACATATATTTTCTTATCCAAAACTTCAATTATCTCAAATGAATTTCAACGTTGGCGATTCATCTTCTTCGGATGATGAGGATACTATGATGATCATAAACGATCATTGTAAAAAGCAAGAATTTTTATATCGTGCTATGACTAATAACAACATGATCATTCAACAACTTCTTGAGCAATAAAACCACAAAATATTATATGGTGGTTCAGTTCATGGACATATTATTATCAATCGTGATCGGGAGGCTGCTGATCGTAGGTTATACAATGATCGTAGGTTATACAATGATACCATGTTTCGTCGGAGATATCGAATGTCTCGCTCATTATTCCTTCGGATTGTTGATATAGTCAAAGATCATGATCGCTACTTTCAACAATGATCGGACAACATAGGCAGACTTGGATGATCTCCAAAATACAAAAAATAAAATCAGTGTTTCGTATGTTGGCATATGGTGTTCCAGCAGATGCCACAGATGAGTATATTAAAATTGGAGAGTCTACTACAATTGAAAGCATGAAAAGATTTTGTCGAGTTGTGGTTGAGATATTTGGCGAACGTTATCTTAGAAGGCCAACAACAAATGCTATTTCCAGACTTCTCTATATTGGCAAGACACGTGGATTTCCTGGAATGTTAGGAAGTTTAGATTGCATGCATTGGAAATGGAAAAATTGTCCTACCGCGTGGGCTGGACAATATGCAGGCCGTAGTGGAAAGCCTACGATCATTCTTGAAGCTGTAGCCGATTATGATCTTTGGATATGGCATGCATATTTTGGTTTACCAAGCACCAACAACGATATAAACGTGTTAGAGTCATCTCATCTATTCTCAAATCTAACTCAAGGTATTTCTCCTTCAGCTCATTATGTAATCCAAGGAAAAGAATATAACATGGGTTATTATTTAGCTGATAGCATATATCCAAAATGGTCTACCATTGTGCAAACAATTCATGAGCCACGTGGTCCGAAGAAAAAATATTGTGCAATGAAACAGGAAACATGTAGAAAAGACATTGAACGTGCATTCGGAGTTCTTCAATCATGTTTTGCCATTGTAGCAGGACCGATACGATATTGGAGAAAAGAAGTATTGCATGATATAATGACTACATGTATAATTTTGCTATTGAAATTGAAATGGAAATGCTTTCGTCGGAGGTCGAAATGGTGATAAATAAAAACATTCGATTTCAAGATTTCATATCTCGGTATGAAAATATAAGAAATAAAGAAGCCCATATCGAACTTCGTAATGCATTAATTGATCATTTGTGGGAAGAATACACCAATTTTGAGAATTGATAAATTGTCTATTTTATGTGTGGAAAGTATGTTTTAATAAGGTTTGTTTTGTTGTATTTTTTTTGTTTGTGAAATGTAATTTGTGTTTATTTAATAATGTTTAATTTGTTTTATGCAGTTGTATAAATAATTGATTTATAATTATAATTTAAAAGTAATTAATAAGCTGTTGTAAAATTATGGGTTCAATTTGTAATTTTAGATAAATATATAGATTATATTGAAAAAATTAAAAATTATTATAAAAAGGAATATTATGAGAATATTCTTTTGAGTTTTAGTTTGGGTTTTTGGGTTAGAGATGAATTACTGTTTAATGGGATGTTTGCTGCATTTTGAGTTTGAGAAAAGGTATTTGGGTTGGAGATGGCCTAATGAACAATCAAGAACTTAAATGTATAGAAAGTAAAATGAATCAAAAACTTGTAGTATAATTGTGAATGAGAACTTATAAAAGATGGACTATTAACAACTTTTTGATGGACTCAAATTGAGTTTAGAACACTTTCTTGAAAAATTCCAAAAAATTTGAAAGCATAGATCTTGGACGTCAATGGATAAATATTTTACTTACGACTTTTCTATCTGATTCTTGCTCTAAATTTTCTTTAATTGATTTCTTACTAATACTAGACTAATCCCTTAGGCCAATTCTTGTTTAAATTCTCTAATTTTCGAATTCCCCAAATTTCCCCCTTTTTCCTCTTCTCCTAAATTGAATTTCTCAAGATTTAATCGAGCTTATAGAGGATTCATGGATGCTCCCCACTAACTCTCGAGTATGTCACTTTTTATGGGGAGCGTTTTGGTGAAGTATTTTAAAAGTTAGTCATTTAAAAATTTCAAAGTCCTTCGACCTTTATCTCATGCTCACGGACGCATCGAAAGAAAAAGATCTTCAGACGCTGGTTGATTCAAACGAGGGATGTTTGTAGGTGTGCGTTCCATTGATGCTTTAGGAATGTTGTCAGACATCGACAATCTGTTATCTTCCACATATCTTCCGTTAATCTTGTTGTTTATGCCTTCTACCTTACGCACCTATATTCATTCTTTTGCGGCTGGGTTCGCCTAGGGCCGAGCCCTTTCACCAGTTTTAGTGGCCCCTTTGGCTGACGACCATATTCTATCAATGTATTTGATAATGAATACTCAATATCCTTTTGGTTAGCGACCATACTCTATCAATGTATTTAAAGAGTACATGATATCCCAATAATCGTTCATTGGCTAACCATCATACTTTATAATGTATCTAATGACAAATACTTGAAGTCTCAATGGTCCCCTTTGGTTGACCATATTCTATCGTTGTATCTGATAACGAATACTCGATGTTATAATGGTTCATTTTTCTTGGAGAAAATACTCTATTGATGTATTTAAAGATTACATGATGTCCTAATAATTTTTTTTTTTTGCTAACGATCAAACATTATCATGTATCTAACGAAAAATACTGATGTCTAAATGATCACTTTCAACTGGAAACCAAACTCCATCGATGTATTTGATGGTAGGGGTGACCAAACCTACGGATCGGATACGATCCGGTATTTCGGATCGGATATCCGCTTTTATTTTTTTCAAAAATTGCGATCCGTATCCGATCCGGTATCCGACCACTATCCGATCCGAAAATACCGGATCGAATCGGATCGGCCAGCCGGATACCCGCTGATCCGATTTTTTTTCATATTTTAATTTTTTTTATATGCTAGAAAATTGAAATTGTTCTATTAAGGATTTCAATTATGAATAATGACGATTTGAGAACATATCTAAAGGGAAATGGAAAGAAAAACAAATGAAAGAGACATATTTTTGTTTGGGTTTGTAAAGGAAAATGAGAGAAAACATAAAAAAGAGGGAGATTTTGTATTTTTGTTTGGGTTTGTAAAGAAAAGAAAGAAAGAAAGAGATAGATTTTTGTTTGGTTTGTAATTGTATAATAATATTTTTATTTGGGTTTGTAAAAAGAAAAATGAAGGAAAATATAGGAAGAGAGAGATTTTTGTTTGAGTTTGTATTTATTAATTATATTTTTGTTTGAGTTTATTTATTTAATAAATTTTAAAAATGACCGGATCGGATTCGGATATCCGAAATCTTTTTTGCCCGATCCGTATCCGATCCGGAAATCCGGTAAAAATATCGGATTGGATCGATATCCGAATCCGATCCATCGGATACGGATTTTTTCGGATCGGATCGGCCGGATCAACGTATCGGATCTTTCGGATCGGATATTTTGGCCACCCCTATTTGATGGCAAATAGTCGATGTACCAATAGTCTCTTTTGGTTGGCGAGACTCTATCTATTTAAAGAATACATGATGTCCCAATAATCTTTTTTTGGCTAATGATCATACTTTATCATGTATATGAGGATAAATACTCGATGTCTTAATGGTCCCTTTTGGATGGAGACCATACTCTATAATTGTATGTGATGCAAATACTCGATGTCCCGATCGTCATTTCTGGCTGGTGACCATACTATATCAATGTATTTATAAAATACATGATTTTTTAGTAATTGTTTTTTGATTCACTAGTAAAAAAAGGGCAAATAGCTAGCAAACGTGGCGATGGGTATTTAGCACAATCGCTACTAGATCATGTAATGGCGATTGGAATGAATTCAATCGCAACGACTCATATATTGGCGATTGGTTTAAAATCCAATCGCGACGATTGGTTTAAAATCCAATCGCAGTTTCCTATTATATTGACGATTGGTTTAAAATTCAATCGCGGTTTCCTATCATATTGGTGATTGGTTTAAAATCCAATCGCGGTTTCCTATCATATCGGCGATTGGAGCGGTTTCCTATTAAATATTCTTATTCCTTTCTTCTTCCCAACTTTTTTCTTCTCCGACTTCTTCATCTTTCTCTCTGCCCGCGCATTCTGTTTATATCATCTTCTTCTTCCGAAATGAGTATCAGTAGATCGAGATCTGTCCTTAAACAGATCAAGTCGTTGCTCGTACCTCAAAGAACGATTTCACCTTCTCCACTCTCATCCATTCTTAGGCAATCCACGCTAGCCTCCTCCGTCCGCAATTTCCGCACTAGTCGCGATCTTTCTTAGAGGTAAAACCTGCATTCATTCTTGCTAATTAAATCTTATTTTAGTTATTTGAATTGATTTTCTGCTGATGGAGGATAGGTATGAAATATCTCCTCCTATCAACTGGGGAGTCCGTATAGTTCCTGAGAAGAAGGCATTTGTAGTGGAGGAAAATATGTCAAGACGCTAACTTCTGGAATTCACGTCCTTATTCCTTTCGTTGACCGAATTGCTTATGTGCATTCCTTGAAGGAGGAAGCAATTACAATTCCAAACCAGTCAGCTATCATCAAGGACAATGTTAATATCTTAATTGATGGTGTTTTGTATGTTAAGGTAGAGTTCCTTCCTTATTTCCTTATTTTAATTCATTATCACATCATTTTGTCTAGTCAGTTGGTTAATGCAGTGAGTCTCTGTTTATCTATCTTGTTTTGTTATAGATTGTCGATCCATGTCTGGCATCATATGGTGTTGAGAATCCTGTCTATGCTGTTATTTAGCTTGAACAGACAACAATGCGTAGTGAGCTTGGTAAGATCACGCTTGACAAAACGTTTGAGGAAAGAGACACTTTGAACGAGAAAATAGTGGTGAGATTTCACTTGTAGATAGATTATACCTGCCTTCACTAGTGTTCTTATCTCGGTTTGTATTATCAGAAAGGTAGTATACTACAATAGTATGAATGAAATCCTTGTTTATTTAAATTTATTCATGTGAAAACAACATTGTATTCTTTTTTTACTTTCAGATTATTGAGTGTTTGCACCATCAATATGCTATATCAGTGCTCTTTTTATTTCTCCTTTCATGTTGATTATCTTGGTTTTCAAATAATTCATTGTAAATAGAATGCATACCATGGATGAGGTACCAATAATGAGTGAAGTATCCGGAGCAGTCTGAAAAGGAAGGTATAATGATATTTGCGAAATAAAAATTATCTTCTAAAGAATAGAGTAATAATCTATACTTGTTGCTTTTATTACAAGGTTCACTTGTATACGAGATAGTAGTCAAAGTTTGAACTCCAAATAATTTTGCATTAGGAGTAAGCAACTATTTGAAGTAGATTTTGTGATAAGTGTTGGGTTTTGCAACAGCAAAACTATGGATCTTCTTAGAAATCAAAACCTGTAGCAAATCAGATTCCAAATCGTCTATGACGATAAACAGATTACCAAGAACTGAAATAGCACAAAGCAATAAACGACAACACAATATACGTGGTTCGGTCAAAATCGACCTACGTCCACGAGAGGGATAAGTTTCACTAAATCAAACAAATGTCAATAGTAGAAACTTACATGCCCTGCTCTCAAATGAAAGAAGTGATTACACTAGGAATGATTGGACTACTCCACAATCAAAAGCTCCCCCAATCTCTCACTCTGGATCAGCCAAAGAACAAGAAGAAGAAGGAAACCAGAGAACCCTAGATCTGTAATTCACTCTCTCTCTATTTGCTCTGTTATGAGAAAAATACCCAAAAAAAGTATTTATACTCTAACCCGTTTTCTAAAAAGAAAACCCTGACCCGTTTACCCGGAATTTAAAAAACCCGCCCGTAATGGCAAGGAACACCAACAATTCTCCCCCTTCCGAGCTATGGGAGAATGTTGCTATAAACATTCATCATCGTGACGCTTCTGCCAGAACCATTCCGGCTTTGGCACAACATATCTCATGCTTTCCTCTTGGCAAGCCCTTTGTCATCATATCTGACCCGTTCTCATCTGTGTGCACTTTCTCCAAGTATAACTCCTTCTTCTCGAGCACTTCACGGATCCAATGGTACCTTCTTTGGATGTGTTTTGAACGTGAATGAAAACTTGGATTCTTGCTCACATGTATAGCACTCTATGAGTCACTAAACACCACAAACCTGTCTTGTGCAATGCCAATTTCTTTCAACAATTCTTTCATCCATCTCATTTCTTTACAACATTCAGTAATGACAATATATTCAGCTTCTGTAGTAGACAAAGCAACACATTTCTGTAGACGAGACTGCCATGATACAGCTCCTCCTCCAAAAGTAAACAAATACCCTGAAGTTGATCTCATTGTGTCAATATCACCACTCATATCTAAATCAGAAAACCCTTCAATATGTGACTTTCCAATACCATAACACAAAGCGTATTTGGAGGTCCCTCGAAGATATCTCATTAGCCACTTAACCGCTTCTCAGTGTGTCTTACCAGGATTTGAAAGAAAACGACTAAGTACTCCAACCGCATGAGCTATATCCGGTCTTGTACAGACCATTGCATACATCAACCTGCCTATTGCTGAAGCATATGGGACACTGCACATTTCTTGTCTTTCCTCTTCATCCTTGGGAGACATTGTCTTGTTTATTTTCAAGTGTGTAGCCAATGGACAAACAACTGGCTTTGCCTTGTCCATACAGAATTGTTTTAGAATCTTCTCAATATATCTCTCTTGAGATAACCATAGCATTTTCTTCACCCGATCACGAATGACCTGCATTCCAAGAATTTGTCTTGCTTGACCCAAGTCTTTCATCTCAAAAGACTTAGCCAAATCCTTTTTCAACTTGGCAATCTTGAGCTTGTCTCTCCCAACAATCAGCATGTCATCAACATATAGGAGAAGTATAATAAAATCATTAGAAGCAAACTTTTGCACAAAGACACAGTGATCTGTAGACGTCTTCATGTACCCATGGATGGTCATGAACGACTCAAACTTAAGATACCACTGCCTTGGTGCTTGCTTCAAACCGTACAGACTTTTGACAAGTTTGCACACCTTGCTTTCCTCACCTTTCTTATTATAACCTTCAGGTTGCTCCATATAAACATCTTCATCCAAATCACCATGGAGAAATGCAGTCTTGACATCAAGTTGTTCAACCTCAAGATCCATACAAGCAGCTAGACTTAACACCACCCGGATAGAAGTCATCTTCACTACCGGTGAGAAAATCTCATCATAATCGATTCCATGCCTCTGGCCAAAACCTTTGACAACCAACCTAGCCTTGTATCTTGTCTTGCCATCATCACCTTCTTGCTTGATCTTGTACACCCATTTATTTTGTAATACTTTTCTGTTCTCTGGTCTTTCAACTAGATCATATGTGCCATTTTTTAGCAATGACTTCATCTCTTCATCCATGGCAGCTAGCCATTCTTTCTTATGAGCATCCTCAAGAGCCTCCTTATAGCATATAGGCTCCCCACAATAAGTTAGAAGAACATACTCTGTAGCAGGATATTTAGAACTTGGTCTTTTCTCCCTAGTAGACCTCCGAAGTACCTCTGTTTGTTGATTCTGTTGATTTCCATCTTCTTGTTGAACTTCAAAATCAACCTCAACATTATCACCAAGATCAGTTTCAGTATTAGTATCATTTCCATGGCCTACAGCTTGACCCTGAGGAACATCATCATCACTATCTGAGTCTGAAGCTACATGTGGCCTTGTCTCCTCAACATCATGAGACAACTCAAGACCAGAAAGGTCACGTATGTATGCATCAAGCTTTTCACCATCTTCAAAATTCTCAATAGTCTGATCTTCAAGAAATACCACATCTCGGCTTCTCAAAACCTTCTTATCAACTGGGTCATAACACCTGTATCCCCACTTTTCATCACCATATCCCAAAAATATGCATTGTCTGGTTTTTGCATCTAGCTTAGACCTCTCATCTTTTGGAACATGCACAAAAACTCTGTAACCAAAAACACGTAAATAATCATAATTAACATCTTTACCTGACTAGACGCTTTCTGCACACTTATTATTCAATGGCTTGGAGGGAGAACGGTTGATCACATACACTGCAGTGCTCATGGCTTCAGCCCAAAAATGCTTAGCCAACTTGGCATGGGAGAGCATACTCCTCATCCGTTCCAATATTGTTCTGTTCATCCTCTCTGCCACACCATTTTGTTGTGGAGTCTTGGGCACAGTCTATTCATGTCGAATACCCTGCTTTTTGCAATAATCATCAAATGAGCCTATGTACTCTCCCCCATTATCTGACCGCACCTTCATCAGTTTTCTTCCTGTCTCTCTTTCAACCAGCTTGTGAAAGACTTCAAACCTTGCTGCAACCTCATCCTTGGACTTTATAGCATAAGCCCAAACCTTCCTAGATGCATCGTCTATGAAAGTTACAAAATAGGAAGCACCGCCTATGGATTTAATCTTCATAGGACCACAAACATCTGTATGGACCAATTCAAGGACATTCTTTTTCAGTTCAACTTTTGACTTACTGAAGGAGACTCTGTTCTGTTTACCCTTCAAGCAATGCTCACAATTTTCAAGATGAGCATCCTTGAGATTCAGCAACTCATTCCTCTTGATCAAAACATTCAGCCCTTTTTCACTAATGTGACCTAATCTCTTGTGCCACAACTCAGAGGATGACTCCATTAAAACAGAATATGCCGCATCATAGACAATTTTCAAATTTGTCTTGTATAAGGAACAACATTTCTTACCTCGTGCAATAACCAATGAACCCTTGCTTAGCTTCCATGCTCCACCATTGAAAACATTATGGTAGCCTCCATCATCAAGCATACCTGCTGAAATCAAATTCATTCTTAAATCAGGAACATGTCTTACATCTCTCAATGTCAGGAAACAACCCATGTTTGTCTCGATTTTAACATCACCAAGACCAACTATCTTGGATACACCACTGTTACCCATGCGAACCTCACCATAATCACCAGCTTTGTAGGACTGAAAGTAATCTTTGTGTGGAGTTATATGGAATGAGGCACCTGTGTCAACAATCCATGCTGTTTCATTTGAAGATGTGCTAAGACAGGAGTCTTGACAGTTAGAAGCATATGTCAGTTCAACATATAAAACATAAGAAGATGTATCTGCACTCTGTTCTTTCTTTTCTCTGGGCTTCACTGTACCCTTCGCTTTATCATTTTTAAATTTCTAGCACTCATTTTTCCAGTGACCCATTTTGCCACAGTAATGACAAGCACCATCCTTCTTTGGAGCTCTAGACTTGCTTCTAGACTTTCCCCTGCTCGAACCACTTCTATTATCTTTTGATCTTCCTCTATCAGCCATCAACATATCAGACTTAGAGGGTTTATCCCCCTTTCGATTCTCCTCATCAATTAAGGAACTGGTGATAAATGCCATGTTGACTTTACCATTTGGTGCTGAGTTGCTGAGAGTGATAATAAGTGTCTCCCAACTTGCAGGCAAAGATCCAAGGACTAAAAGTGCTTGCACCTCATCATCAAAGTTTATCTTCATACTACTCAGCTGATTCAAAATATTTTGAAATTCATTCAAGTGCTCAGCAATTGATTTATTATCAATGTACTTCAGATTCACCAGCCTTCGTACCAGTGCTGCTTTATTCCCTGCTGACCTCCCAGCATAGAGAGCTTCAAGTTTGCTCCACACACCATACGCTGTAGTCTCATTCTCAACATGGTGCACAACATTTACACCAACCCAGGAACGAATAAAGCTGCAGGCCTTTCTATCTATCTTTTTCCAATCAACCTCTTTTGTAGTCTCAGGTCTAACACCCTCATTTTCAATTGCTTCATTCAAATCATCTGAAACTAACAGATCACTGATCATCAGTTTCCATTGCCTGTAGTTTGTACCATTCAGACTCACCATATCAGGTCTAGATTTCCTCATTATTACTGCCTTAACAACTGACAAAAACACCAGCAAAGAAACCAGTTGATCTCTTCTATGAATTTCGCTAAATAACTAGTAGAGCACTCTGCTCCAATGTTAAAACAGATAACCAATTAATACTGCTCTGATACCACTGTTGGGTTTTGCAACAGCAAAACTATGGATCTTCTTAGAAATCAAAACCTGTAGCAAATCAGATTCCAAATCGTCTATGACGATAAACAGATTACCAAGAACTGAAATAGCACAAAACAATAAACGACAACACAATATACGTGGTTCGGTCAAAATCGACCTACGTCCACGGGAGGGATAAGTTTCACTAAATCAAACAAATGTCAATAGTAGAAACTTACATGCCCTGCTCTCAAATGAAAGAAGTGATTACACTAGGAATGATTGGACTACTCCACAATCAAAAGCTCCCCCAATCTCTCACTCTGGATCAGACAAAGAACAAGAAGAAGAAGGAAACCAGAAAACCCTAGATCTGTAATTCACTCTCTCTCTATTTGCTCTGTTATGAGAAAAATACCCAAAAAAAGTATTTATACTCTAACCCGTTTTCTAAAAAGAAAACCCTGACCCGTTTACCCGGAATTTAAAAAACCCGCCCGTAATGGCAAGGAACACCAACAATAAGTGACTCCATATGAAAAGTTATGAGCAACTTGTTATGCAAATTTTCTCTAATATCGAGACTTGAAGCTTCATTGATGCCAATGGTTGGACTATGCATGATTTTGTTTGGAGATGTTGTTGCTGAATATGACAAGTATTTGACAAAGGTGATAGTTGCTTGACTTGCTTCTCACATCAGGTTGTCATCAATGAAACTGCGAAAGATTGGGGGCTAAAGTGTCTTCGTTACGAAATAAGTCAGTGTTGAACTAAACTGTTTTTTTTCTTCATAAATCTCAAAATCCTTTTGCAGCAAATGTTCATAAAAGATATGTTATCTTCATTATTTAGGGGATATATCTCCACCTAAGGGAGTAAGGGATGCTATGGAGATGCAAGCAGAAGCTGAGCGCAGAAAGAGAGCTCAAGTTCTTGAGTTAGAAGGCAACTTAACATTATTAGTTCCTCTTCACTCAATTGTGCTAAAATGTTGTTAATGGTGCTCATGTTTTCTATGCTAAATGGAAACTTATGCATGTACAACATAGTGAACTTTCAAACATGGAATTGACCATTCTTGTTAGTCTATTAGACAATTAATATACATATTTGACATCATATTATGTAGATAGGCATAATTATAAGATTTGATCCGTTTATTCCTTTACAGTATTAAATTGGATATGTGATAATGATGTAATAGTTACAGTTGGGAACTTGGGATATGCATCACAATATTATAATTGCAGATTCTAATTTCCGATGATAAATAAAATATTAGCATGTGTAACTTTGATGTTTAGGCCTTGTTTGATGAAGGGTTATCAAATAATCCCTTATACCATCATCATTCAAATCATCAACTAAAATACCAAATTACCTTAACTTTATTTTTTATAAAATATAACAGTCATATGACCATTGGAAGGGAAGGACTCTCCAAAAAATCTTTTAGTGCATTTGTTGGTGTGATGAGTTTATTAATCTAATTTTGCTCAAAGTATTTTTATTCCATTTATTGACTCATTTTCTCCATATGCATCCATCTTCTTTTTTCAGGATTTAGACAGTCGAATATCAATATATGCTTAGCTCAACCCGCTGGTAAGACCTTAGCCGAGTATGTTGTTGATAACCCAACAACAGTCTAGTTTGTTGGTCCTCTTTTTGCTTCTTTGACTGGACTTGTCTTCAAGGAAGGTAATTCTATTTTGCTTCCATATTTGACACCTGCTATTCGAAAATGGCTATTAGTTCTCTAGTGTATTTTTCTGTTTCAACTAACGCTGATTAACTTACTGGGATTAGATTGGCAACACTATAACTACATTTCAATTGAATACTCAATTCTTACATAGAGGTGGGCAAATAGACTGTCATGAATATGATCCAAAAACAATCTCATGTCAAAGGAATAAAAAAAATACTTCTAGTTTTAACTCTGGCAATTTTTCATTGGGATCGTCATTGAGTTTCCAAATAGGCTCTCTGCCATGGACTTATAGTTTTAGGTACACATTGTCCATTTGATGAACTTTGTACCGTCTCTTCTCTGCCTTTCCATGTTCTCTTATAGAAGTCTAAACATGTATATCCTGAGTTTCTACTAGTTCTGTACATGTAATATTCGAGAAATGGTAAGACTTATTTTTCAACTTTGTTTTCAAATTAATTGAATTTAACATACATTCTCAGGAAGTTCAAGAAGAATCGGTTCCATCCTATGAAGATTTATTTTTGGCGACTAGGACCAAAAAAGATAAAACTGTTCATCCATACATATAGAGAAAGTGGTAAGTATATATATAAAATATGTTTAGTTTACATTTTATCTATTATTGGTATTAACATATATTTGTTTAGTGCAATGACCAGGGGTTTAATGCGATGCACATTTGTTTTGAAAGTTCCTCTAGTATATTAACTTAGGGTTTAATGCGATACATTTGTTTTTTTTTGAAAATTTCCATAGTATAGAGACTATGGATTTAATGCACGACTTAAGGATTCAAAAGAAATATTGACCTTCTTATTATTTATTTTTGGAGTAAAACATTTTCGGCATTCAAGACTTCAAATTATTCGCCCTACCATCTCAAACCCATTTTCCATTCTAGCCACTCCTTTTTTCTCTTTTTTTTCGACACAAAGGCTTATCAATAACAGATTCCTAATCGTATACAAACGGTTGCTCATAACTTGTTATTTTACAAAATTATTTTTGGCCCAAACATCGGATCTTGACGTTTTATCTTACTTCATGATATTTTGGCCACATTTTCTAGAATCTTAACTTGCACCCGTTTTGCTTTTTCTTAGTGAATTCTCATCACTTTTGGCTTGAAGGAGCTTCATTATTCGATAGAAATAATACACTTTCAAGAATGAGTCTAGATAAATCTCAAATATCGATATCAATACATCAACCACTAAGAGTATATTTTTGTGACTGGTGTATCTCAAAATATCGACACACTTAGGAAATTCCCAATATTGATTTCAATGCCTCAATCACCACAAAAAAATTCTCCCTCATTTTTTTGCATACTTGATATATCTGATAGAATTAGTACACTTAGAAAATGAATAGTGGTTATTTCAATGCTTAAATCTTAATGGATGTTTTATCCTATTTTTTTCAGCATTTATGGTATATCTAATGGAATCAGTACACTTAACAAATGCCTAGTTGTGATTTTAATGCCTCAACCTTAATGACTGGTTTTGCTCATTTTTTTCCTCACCTCAAGTTCTGAATGAGTCTTTTTTTGGAGAAGTAGTATAATCTTCATAGTCTATGTAGTTTTAAGCCATGCATTGATTTTATTCCACGAGCTTCATTCGATTTTTGATTTCTTTAAACAACCGTAAGATATGAAAATGAATTCAATCAAATTGCATCTCTATTCTAGTTTTATTTCGCTTGTTAAGTTATTTATGAATGGTCATTACTTAAAAAAATTCAATCTTTAAAGCTTATTTGGTTCATATCATCTTCGATTATTTTGATGAAATATGGATCATAGTCCAAACAAATGATAATTTTGATTGGGCCTAAGGGCTATGTTACCCATAAATCCTTTTTTGAAGGGGAATTAAGTTTAGATGCAGTTTGATGCATGCTAAACTGAATATGGAAATTCCCTCAGTATTCACCTTTTTTATGCAACATATTTTTTATTTATTTATATTTTGTTAATAAAACTCTCATAATATTGACGTATGAGTTTTGTTGTTTGTTTACTAAAATAATGTCCCCTAGTATTGACATAGAGTTTTTAATTATTTTAGTATAATTCTTATGTTTTATGAAAAGCTTTATATGTCATTCATCGATCTTGAGATACATTCTCGTCACATTCCTTTCTTCATAGCTCATGCTTAATATTTATTGATAGAATTTATGTTGAAGGGAGCAGAAAGTTTGTCTCCGTCGAGCATGGCTAATTGTGTTGGTTCTCCCGACAAGACTTTCTCGATGATTATGGACCCTCCCATTGCGGTTGGAAAGTTTCCTTTGTAACCATGATCTCTCGTTTTTTCTAGAGTATTAGATCCCTTTCTCGCATTAGACTGGATTTGTATCAGGGTAAAGAGAGATGTGGTGTTGAATGATATCATGATCAATGTCCAACATAACTCTATATGAACATGCGAAGATGTTCATTTAAATTTAAAAGTTCAATTAAAGTGTGACGTTCATTTTCGTTTGAGCTTTATCCTATCAAGATTATTAAGGATTTTATTTCAGCAGAAAATAATTCATTTTCAGTTTGAGATAATGTCATTTTAAAATTCATTCAAAATCATATGATGAATCATTTGAACGCGTTATCTACTCCAAATTTCTTCTTTATTCAAAACGTCATCGGTATTTACATCATTTTCATAATTATCAAATGAGAAAGAAAGAGTTGCATTTGAATTATTAATAGGGGAGAGGGAAACATTTTTTTAGAAAATTTATTTGAGACAACCTATTATAATTATTTTCCCTTTTCATATGTTTGCGCATTTATGGTACATGACGTTCTTTTATCTAGGAAATGATCGTCGTCACCGTCACTCGTACCTGTGATCGATTTTAAAAACATTTTGATCGACTAGTTTGAAAGTTTCGGTACGCTCTTAAAAAAATTATTTTAAAAACATTAGGGGAATTAATTTTAATGTTTGTAATATTTAAGTTTAAAAAAACGAGGCTTTGTAGACAACTTCATATCTTACATTCCCGTCGAATCTGGGAGAGATTGAGGGTTTTTAATGGGAAGTATGTCATAGGTCTATTTTAATTTTTTTTAATATTAATTCATCCTCATGACTAGAGAGTTGCCACCTAATTTCAAAATTAGGAAATTAAGAGAAGTGAGTTCAAAGTTTGGTGTGGGAAAGAGGTTTTTAGATGCTATGTCCCACAATGCCCCCTAAGGTCTCTATTAGTTAATTTTGGCTTTACATTTTATTAAAATAATTTTATGCTAACCTAGGATCACATAAATCACAAAATTATAAAAAGAAATTAAACCAACCAAACCAAATCAAACAAGACCCAAAAATATGAAAAATAAAGCAAAAGAACCGTGGTTAGCCTCCATAGTCGTATACCTGATATTTGGCCAAGATACAAACCCAGCTCGATTAGAATTTGCACCATCTGTCGGTCCTCGAGTGCGGCCAATGTCGGTCCTATGATCAGCAGTAACGGTCCTCAGCCCTTGGGTGCGCCAATCTTCGGTCACAAAGTGTAGAAAACGTTGGTCTTCGGTCTCCAAGCACAGCAAACATCGGTCTTCAGTCTTCAAGTGCGGAAAACATCGGTCTTTGGTCTACAACAACAAGAAGTAGAGATCCTCAGTCCTTGGGTGCGGCCATCGTTGGTCCTATGATCAGAAGTAGCGGTCCTCAACCCTTTGGTGCAATAGTCTTCGGTCGGCTGACACCTGAGTATGCTTCAGGGTCCAGTTTTATCAGTCGGATGCTCTTCTGATGCGATCAAGGGTTAGTTTTTTCGGCTCTAAAGCAGCAGACCTTCTATTCTGCCAATTTTTCGACCTGATACTACTCTAACAAATATTTGGTGATCCAAATGGATCCCAAATCGTATAAAAATTTCTAGAAACATGATTATAATATAATTAAACATTTATACAATAAAAATCAATACTTGACCGAATATTTTTACAAAAACTAAAAAATAAGACAGACAATTCAAATTTTAGCCATTTTAAAGTTTTCTTTAAAATTTTTTGGCCAAGTGTTATTATTTTTATTCAAATTTAATTTCTGTTCAAGTTGAAATGATTTATTTACATACTAATGAAAACAAACTCGAATGAAATTTGATTTTAGGCTTTTTAAAACGTAGATGACCTATACAGGTTTATCTTTCATTAATTTTGATAATTTTAAGGCATTTTCAGTTCTAGTTTTATTTAAGTTTAACTTTTTTTTTGGTTATGTTTTAATTATTTACAAAATCATTTTTACTTTACATATTTACATAGCATAATAAATACAAATTTAATCAAAGCATAATTTTTTTTTAGCTTTTGGTTTTTTTGTATTTACTTTTTTATGTTTGTTTTTTTAGTTTTAACTATGTTACATATGTACATACGGAAAAAATAAAATCCTAAACACCTATCAAAATAACAAGCTCTAAAAAGAAATCATGCATTGAAGTGAATGCAAAGAAAAAAAATTTAAATTCAAATTCCAAAAAAAGATGTGTGCAAAGTGGCTTACAACAATGGGTCTGATCATTTACTTTTGGAATCAAAACAGAAATTTTCTAAGCAAAAATTGTGACACAACCCAAAAATAGTTGGTGTTTGCTTAGGGTTTCGGTTGTGGAAAAGGTTGGGCAGCCTAAGGGCATTTGAGTGTGAAAAAAGAAGTTTTTTAGTTGGGCAGCCTAGGGGCGTTAGAGAATAAAAAAGATGATGTTTTGCAAAGTATTAAATGGTGTATTTATAGGCAAAACTATGAAACTCTAGGGCCCAAAGACCCATTTAACACAATTGACCGTTGGAAAGATAAAACCATTTTAAACATGTACAAATGTTTAAAAAAATGGAGCAATCTCTACTTGACATGTCATTAATAATGATGCAATACTTAGTCATTTTAATTTTTAATAAAAAAAAATGATCAAGCCTTCATTCTCCTCTTGCTCATGACTGAATTCTTCTTTTCCTTGCAACTTCCTCCTTTTTACTAGACTTCACGTTCTTCAACCATTTTTTTTTTGCACCGTTATCCGTTAACACACCCCTTCATGCTAAAAAAAATCTTTTATTAAAAAAAACAAATAAGCAAGTTTATTTTTAATTATTCCTACATGAACAATTATAATAAAAATGTTAACTAATTAATTCAAAATAAAATCGCAAAATCTAATTAATCTAGTCGACAACCAATCTAATAATTCAAAACAATTAATCTAATAATTCAAAACAACTAATCTAATAAAAACAAAATTATATAAAACTAATTTTTTACTTTTAAATTAAAAAATGTAAATATATATATTTTGTATGTTTTATTTATTTATATATATCCAAGGTATTAATTTAAATGCAACCTTGAATATTCAAAGTATAATAACTTCCCCAAGTTGTAACTTAGACAACTTACTACCTTAACTTATTAAAAATCCGAAATTAATTATTTTTAAAAACTTAATTGTTTTAAAAATAATTATATTTAAAATAAATCGTGCAATAAGCTCATGAATGAATTCGAAAATTTGTATAGGTTCAGATTTATTAAAAGAATAAACTATAAAAGAGGGGTTGAAAAATTAATGTTTACAGTACCATTAGAGTCGGAAATGAAGGTTCTCAGAGAAGTTCCACCTTAGAGCTATCTAGTTTGCATTTTTATCACCTTGATTGGCTTTCTTGGCCTTCCTTGATTTGGTCCAAAGAGCTCTTCAAGTCTGTCCAGAGTCACATACTAATCTGCATTTTTCCAGAGTGCCATACTAATCTGCATTTTTCCTCATGACCACGTAAACTTAAAAGTTAAGTTTACAAGAATAGTCAAGGAATATTTCAAGGCCTAATGTGTATTTTTAATAAAGGGATTTAGTTAAGGTTTTGGAAATTCGAAGCATAATACATCTTCTCCATATTTCACGAATTGTCCGTTCAATGTTGGTGGGATTGGAAAGTATATGCCGAATGATATACCTTTTCTATACTTTTCTCATTCTAAAGTCTCATACCCTAAACCGAAAGAATCTTATGTACCTATTGCGATTATAAGAGCTATAATATATGTACTATTGATACCAAAGATCATACATGAGAAACATCACATTTTGTGCACAATGATCCAAATTGAAAAACCAAAATCACGAAAATCGACATTAAAGGAGTAGTCTTTACCTACGACGAAGACCGAGTTTATGTCACTACCGTTTAACTCACCCTATTAGGTGACAAAGGGGTTGTTGGTACTTGATACCATATATAACTCCCCATTGTGCAACACCGATGTGGCATGGACATACCTTGCTTTCCTTATGTTCCTCCACCACTAATCATCTTAGTTTTCTAGCATGAACTGGCTTATTCTCTTCCTTGTCTTTCTCAATCTCGATCTAATTCATATCAACTTATTTATTGTGGATCATGTTCAACAACTCATCCGATGTAAATGAGATGCCCTCAGTTACTATGACCATCTTATTGTTGGGTAGATGATTATGTGTAATGGCCGTCATTGAGATCACTCCTCCATCGATTAAGTCTTGATTCTTTCTCGTATAAATTTTCAATAGTCGGTTTTATGGCCTTTACTATGATAGAACTCACACCATTCATTTTTGAATCTTCCCATTAAATCTCGGTCAACCTATGAGATTTAGATATGTAACATATTTTGTTCACACATGAAGTTCAATGCTTGATATAGTCTAATGTATAGAGGATTGAGATGCTCAGTGGGTTTGTTTTGGAATGGTTGATTACTCCTCCGACCCATGGAACTCTGTTTCTGTTTCTGATTTACAACTCTTGATTGTTTCCATAACTCTATTTTTTTTTCCATACATCGATCATACCATTTACCTCTAATTTCGTATTTTTGGCATATACCTGTTAATTGGTTGATAGGAGGTTACTCTTCTCCCCTTCTTTTTCTTGGCATATGCATCTTCAAGATTGGTTCCTACTCTAATTTGATTCTTCATATTAATGAATATTGTTTAGGGCACCCCAATACTATATTGCTCATTCGGATTCTCTACAATAATTTCTTTTTGTTTTTATGTTAGGTCAAATTATTTTGACTAAAATAAAATAGAGAATAAGCTTATTTTATGCTGACCTTATTTGACGATCTTTGTTAAAACTTAGTTGTGAATAAAGTTAAGTTTTCTATTTGTTTGTGCATGTGCATATATAAGACTATGCTACTTTAGATGAGGTCGTCTAACTCCTTTAGACGTGGTCTAAAGGGAAACATAGTTACACATGGTAGTTTAACTCATTTAAACGTGGTCTAAAGGGAAACGTAGTTAGACGTGGTAGTCTAACTCCTTTAGACATGGTCTAAAGGGAAGCGTAGTTAGACGAGGACATCTAACTCCTTTAGAAGAGGTCTAAAGGGACGTGTAGTTAGATGAGGTCGTCTAGCTTCTTTAGACGCGGTCTAAAGGGAAACGTAGTTAGACGTGGTCTAAAAGGAAGCGTAGTTAGACGAGGACATCTAACTCCTTTAAATGAGGTCTAAAGGGACGCGTAGTTAGACGATGTCGTCTAACTCTTTTAAATGAGGTCTAAAGAGAAACGTAGTTAGACGAGGAAATCTAACTCCTTTAGACGTGGTCTAAAGGGAAACATAGTTAGATGTGGTAGTCTAACTCCTTTAAACATGGTCTAAAGGGAAGCGTAGTTAGACGTGGTATTCTAACTCCTATAGACGTGGTCTAAAGGGAAGCATAGTTAGACGAGGACGTCTAACTCCTTTAGACGAGGTCTAAAGGGACGCATAGTTAGACGGGGTCTAGAGGGAAACATAGTTAGACGAGGTCGTCTAACTCCTTTAGACACGGTCTAAAGGGAAGCGTAGTTAGACGAGGTATAAAGAGTGAGAAACTAAGATATAAATGGACGACTGAAGATAAGATGATGAACAACCTGGATAACGTCGCCAATGATATTTTGTACAAGTCAATCGACATGAACATATTCATTGAGATCAAGTCATGCTCCTCCGCTAAAGAAATTTGGAAGAAGCTGATTCAAATATATGGCTGTAACGATCAAATAAAGGAGAACAGAAAAGAGTAGAAGGTTCTTATGAGCGTTGAAAGCAAGTCCAAGTGGGGCAATAGCGACTCAAATGACTCATCTAGCGATAGCGATAACGAAGCTGTCACATGCTTGATGGCAGACGTCCAATCCAAGGTATTCGACTTCTCTTCAAAAGAGCTTACCAGAGACGATTTAACTGCTGCACTCAATGACATGGTCATTGAGTATAAGAAGTTATCATACTCATTTAATGAAATGAAATCAACATATGAGACCAATAACTCTCTTTCATCTCAAGTTCTTGAACCAAATGTTTCTAAAAACAAAGTGGCTGAGCTCTCATCTAAGAATGAGATGCTCAAAGAAAAGATTCAAACTCTTTCATCTGAGAACCAACGTCTATCATATGTGGTCAGTTCTTGGACAATGTCTGGAGATGCTATCAGACAACAGATTCATATACTGAGGCCTGCCGGATGTAAATCCGGTATAGGATTTGACAATGCCAACTCAGACAAGTCTGATAAGAAGTTAAACTCAGCAAAAGACAAGTTTAAGCCAATAAAATTTGTCAAATGCAGTTTAACTGATAAATGAACTGATTCAAGCTACAAGGATCTAACCTTAAAGGATGAGATTATTTATATTCCTCCAACTGTAAGCTGGCTGAAACCTACAAAGGAAGCAACTAGCAAGTCTAGCATATCAAAACCTGACAAAAACATAAGGAGCTTTAAACAAAAACCATCCTCTAAAGTTAAGGGATCAACTGCTAGCAGGAAGATGTCTGCTAAGCCTAAATCATACGCACTAATCACAACACAAAAAGGGAAATCCATCTGAATTACCCAAATATGGATTCCTAAGGGACTGATTGACCGAGGACCCAAGTGAATGTGGGTACCAAAAGATTGTAAATATGTTTTTGTGTAGGTACATCAGAATAAATACCTAGAGGATTCAGTTTGGTATCTAGACAGTGGATATTCTAGACACATGACTAGAGATAGACGGCTTCTAACTGAAATAACAGACTACTCAGGTCCTAAGATCACTTTTGGTAATAACAACAAGGGTAAGAGGTAATGGTAAGATCATCCATGGTAATCTAACCATCAACAACGTCCTACTTGTTGAAAACTTGTGTTATAACCTGATCAGTATTAGTCAATTATGTGACAATGGATTTTCTGTTGATTTTCAAACGCATGCATTCCTAGTTAAGGATTAGTAGGGCAACACTCTACTGACCGGAAACAGGGTAGGGAACTCTTACAAAATGAACTATGCATGATTGTCAAAAATGATCAAAACTAGCTATGGCATAAGAGGTTAAATTATCTTAATTTTGAAAACATTAATAACATTTGTTTGCAAATTTGGTTTTTGGTTTACCTGATTTGAAGTTTTCGAAGGACAAGGTTTGTCCTGATTGCTAGTTAGGCAAGCAGAGCAATTCATCGTTCAAAAGTAAAGGGAAATCTCAGTCCAACCGATGCTTGAAACTTTTGCATATGGATATTTTCGGTCCAATTCCTATAAAGAGTTTAGGAGGAATGAGATTCACCATAATCATTATTTATGATTTTTCAAGATTTACATGGGTTGTATTTTTGCGATCAAAGGATCAGACGACTGCAAATTTGATTAATATCCTTAAAAGACTTCAAAACCAAAAATCTTTTAAGTATTATCACAATTAGAAGTGATCGGGGAACTAAGTTCACTAACAAAGGCCTAACTTCATATCTCGAGGAGTATGGTATTAGACACGAGTTGTCTAGTGCTAGAACTCCACAAAAAAATAGCATTGCTGAGAGAAGAGTCAGAACAATGGAGGAAGCAGCGAGATCCACGCTTGCGACTCATGTATTCGTCATAAGTTTTGGGCAGAAGCCATAAACACAACATGCTATACATAAAATTGGTCAATAATTAATAAATGGTTTGACAAAATTCCTTGTGAACTGTTTTATGGAAGAACTCCTACAGTTTCATACTTTCGAATATTCGGGTGTAAGTGTTTCATTCATAACAATGGGAAAGATTATTTGACCGCTTTTGATGCTAAGGCAGATGCTAGAATCATGTTAGGCTACTCTTCAGTTAGTAAGGCTTTTAGAGTGTACAATAATCGAACACAAACTATTGAAGAATCCTTTCATGTTGTTTGTGATGAATCTGTTGAAAATAATTCTATTAATCCCATTGACATAACTAACAGATTAGAAGCAAAAAGTATTGAATTTGATAGTGAAGATGAAGTTCCCGTCAAAAGGAATTATTCGTCTGATCAAGTGGCTGATCTAGTTGAGAACCAACTAGACGTCCAAACTCCCAGTCAATAAATTGTTGACAGTTCGGATGTCGCGGGGCAAGTTATGTGAGAAATTTGCTAAGCTAATGCATGATAAATTCGAGATGAGCATGATGGGAGAATTAACCTTCTTCCTCGGTCTTCAAGTTCGTCAACTTGAAAAATGAACTTTCATCAATAAATCCAAATACACCAAGGAGCTGTTAAAGAAGTTTTGAATGGAAAGCTGATTAGATGTAGCCACTCCTATGAGTTCTTCTAGTAAGATAGACAAAGATGAATATGGACAAAGTGTAGACATCACTGCATATAGAGGAATCATCGGCTCTTTGCTCTATCTTACTGCTAGTCGACCAGACATCCTGTTTGTTATCGGTGTCTGTGGAAGATTCCAAGCTAATCCTAAACAATCTTATTATGTGACTGCAAAGCGTATTTTGAAATATTTAAAGGGAACTCAAAATGTGAGACTGTGGTATCTGAAAGATTCTAGTTTCAATCTAAGTAGTTTTTCAAACGTTGATTATGCATGGTGCAAGATTGATCGAAAGAGAACTAATGGAACTTGCAAGTTCCTTGGTGATTGCCTGATCTCCTAGTTCAGAAAGAAGCAGACGTATGTTTCTATGTCTACTTCTGAGGCCGAATATCTTGTAGTAGGGAGTTGTTGCTCTCAGCTTTTGTGGATTCAACAACAAGTGAGGGATTATGGAATTGAGGCAGAAGAATCTTCGATTTTTTTCGACAACACAAGTGCAATTGCAATAATCTACAACCCTGTGCTACACTCTCGGACAAAGCATATCAAAATTAGATCATCCGAGAGCATGTCAATTAGAAGCATATTCGCCTTGAATATGTCCCAACAGATCAACAAGCGACAGACGTGTTCACGAAGCCACTACCTTTGACTAAGTTTTCTCACTTTAGAAATATTTTAGGACTTGTATATCTTGACTAATTTATTTGAACTGATCATGCACAAATTGAGGGGAAATTTGTTGTTTAAAAATAACTAGACATACGTGTGTAGACGGAGGTCTCGATCGGTCTAAAGATCAGTCGTCTAAAGAAAATACCTACTTAGACGTATACTTGTTTTTGGCAACTGCGCTTTTAGGTTGGCTAAACGTCTCTGGTTTAGGCAAACGTCTGTTAGACGTCTGTAAGACGAGCGTAGTTAGACGCCCACGTCTAAACAGGCGTCTACCCAACTTAGACGCAAGGAGTTAGACGAGGTCGTCTAACTACATATATCATTAGACCTCTCATCTTCAGATGAGTGGGACAGCTGTCCACCGCTACATGAGCTGTCTAAGTACATTTTTTGCCAAAAATTGAACAGTCATTTATCTAATAACCTGAAGACACTTATCTTTCAATGTTAAAAATATGACTAAAATTTCTGATGTCCCTCTACTTCACGCTTTTGCATTAATAATTAACTTTTATGATTAGATTTAAATGCTGCATCTTTAAATGATGAGTCTCTTGGGAACAGGTTTATACATTTTTGACGGTTTATCTACTCAATGACTTTAATGGTCATAAGTCAGTCTCTCTCTTTATAAGTAACAGTCATATTCAAAGAGATTTAATATTCTTCTTATCTTTGTCTTCTCTCTCTAAGAAATCTTTTTGTGTATCTTAGTAATCTGAATTCCCAGTTCTCAATCACTAAATTATAATGGACTCTCTCGCTGAAAAATTTCTCCAGATAGACTTTGCATCTATCTCTTCTCTAGTGATCCCTGAAATTGTCACCATGTTCAAATCTCTTGAAACTTCTGGTCTAAAGAAGTTTTTGGGCGTTCATTGCATCTTTCATGAACAGGTGGTTCGTGAATTCTTCAAGTCTGCCGAATTCTTCAACAATACGTCCATCCGTGCAACAATCCATGGTAAAAATATATGTCTCGGCGAGGAAATATTTGCTCTTTTCTTCAAGCTTCCATCGGAAAAGATATCTAAGTTCCCTTCCTCCTCCGATGAAATTCTATCTGAGATGAATCTCGTCTTCTCAGACCAATCCTTCGAAGGGCATCTCTTTCCTGTTGAAACTCACGGGAAGAGCTCATACCTAAAAGTTGAGTTCGCCCTGCTCAACGACATCATCTCCAAGTCCCTTCTTGCCAAGGAATCCTCTTACATCTACTGTAATAAGGTTTTTGAAATGATGGTGGCTATTACCATGGGTTTAACCATCAACTAGTCGAAGATTCTTTTCAACAACTTGGGGAAGATGATCTCTTCTCCAAAGAAACGACCTGGGTATGTTTCTCCTCTCAGCATGCTCCTCTACTGTCTCCTCACAGACATTGGACATGGTGTCCACTTTAAACCTTCTTGACTACGTTCTTATGGTAGGAAGACTAAAGCTAAAAAGAAGAAATCAGACGCTCCTAAGAGTCGAAAGGGCCTATTAGGATTCCGATAATGTTAAAAAGGGGGAGAAGAAGCGGCCTCAGGCCCAAGGGAATAAAGGGTAGAAAGGGATAGGAAAAGACCCAACCTTTTTGTACTTTTTGGGCAATTTTCGTTTTTAGTTGTTTATTCTCCCAAGATCTTTTGCAAAATATATAAATATATGATCTTCTGTTGTTTATCGATTGTGTTTATTTGTCTTAATCTTTTAAATAAGTTTTAACATCATCAAAATGGGGAAATTGTTGGGTCAAATTATTTTTACTAAAATAAACTAGATAATAAGCTTATTTTATGGAGACCCTATTTTGATGATCGTTGTTAAAACTTAGTTGTGAATATATCTAAGTTGTCTATTTGTTTGTGCAAGTGCATATATAAGACTATGCTACTTTAGACGAGGTTTAAAACATGCTATCTTAGATGTCAAACGCAATTAGACGAGGTCGTCTAACTCCTTTAGACGCGGTCTAAGGGGAAACATAGTTAGATGTGGTAGTCTAACTACTTTTGATGTGGTCTAAAGGGAAGCGTAGTTAGACGATGACGTCTAACTCCTTTAGACGCGGTCTAAGGGGACGCGTAGTTAGACACGGTCTATAGGGAAACGTAGTTAGACGTGGTAGTCTAACTCCTTTAGACGTGATCTAAGGGGAAGCGTAGTTAGACGAGGATGTCTAACTCCTTTAGACGAGGTCTAAAGGGACATGTAGTTAGACGAGGTCGGCTAACTCTTTTAGACGAGGTGTAAAGGGAAACGTATTTAGACGAGGACATCTAACTCCTTTAGACGTGGTCGAAATGGAAGCATAGTTAGACGTGATAGTCTAACTCCTTTAGACGTAGTCTAAAGGGAAGCGTAGTTAGACGTGGTAGTCTAACTCCTTAAAACGTGGTCTAAAAGGAAGCGTAGTTAGACGAGGACGTCTGACTCCTTTAGACGAGGTCTAAAGGGACGCATAGTTAGACGAGTTCTAAAACGAAACGTAGTTTGACGAGGATGTCTAACTCTTTTAGACGTGGTCTAAAGGGAAGCATAGTTAGACGAGGTTGTTTAACTCCTTTACACACGTTCTAAAGGGAACTGTAGTTAGACGTGGTAGTCTAACTCCTTTAAACACGGTCTAAAGAGAAGCGTAGTTAGACGAGGACGTCTAACTCCTTTAGACGAGGTCTAAAGGGACGTGTAGTTAGACGAGGACGTCAAACTCCTTTAGACGAGGTCTAAAGGAGCACGTCTAATGTCTTGCTTTAGCAGCCATCTAAAGAAAGCATACGTCTAATCACGATCAACTAGCTGTCTTCTACTCCTGCTCCACTCACTTATGTGCAGCCTGACAAGCCATCTAATTATATCAAATGATCGAACGCCACGTACGCAAATATCCTTCAAACTGCCTGTCTAGTACAAGAATATTAGAGGATATTCAGCGCACTACTAGTTCGGTACGGCCACGATCCATTTGCTCAGAGTCTGCTATATTCTGGTAATATGTGCGACCTTCCAACGGACACATGCCATGTGTCCATTAAGAAGATTCGACTATTGATGTCCTTCTACTATAAATAAATGCTCAAGGACAACAGACGAATCACCAAATCACTTGAACACACGAAGTTACTTGCTCACTTACGAATTCCCCAACTCACAACTTTACTCTTGCTCTTATTGAATTCTTACATACTTCAAGATCAAGAGAAAAATTAATTTACTGTCTAGCCGTGAGAATATTGTAAGTTGAACAGAGGCTATTCTGTTCAACAAAGAGTTAGCTAGCTTAGTAAGTTGTATTCGATTCAAAATATTTAGTGGATATCCTTCCTGTTGTGGAAGAAGGGGTGACATATGTGTTTTATCTTCGAACATCCATAAAACTCCATGTGATATTTACTTTCTTACATTTACATTGAGTTGTTCAAAGTTTTAAATTCGACGAACACTTCCGAAATTGAATCTGTTTTAAGAGTTTGAAGGATTTATGAAGAATAGAAATAGATACTAATCCCTCACAGGATTATTATTGAAGAATTTATCATAAGTTATTAACAATAGTCAGACCCTAATCTCTATTGGTAGCACCGATCCAAACATTTTATTTTTTCGGGAGAAAATCAATGTTATTCTCCACTACCTTCCACCTTTCATTGAAGGCTTCGAAAGTTTTTTCATATCTTTACTTGTCATAATTTAGTTTCTTTTCTGGCCACTCTTATGTCAGGTACATGCTGAAACTTTTGATGAAGGCGTCGACTAGTTCTTTCACACTTTCGAAACAAATAAGATTGTTTGAAAATACTACCTTAATGCCATGTCATCTAGGTACCTCGGGAATATCTAGAGTAGTGTAATTGTTTCCAACTGTAAGTGGCCCATCGCTGAAAGATACATTCTCATGTACATTGTTATGTCTCTGTTTCCTACAATTTTTCCGAGATTGGGTAGATGGATATAATGTGGCAAGGTGACTCTCAAGCATCTTTTAGTCCTTTATCGTAGTTGTATTGAACCTTTGAAGCTTTTCCTTTGACGATCTTCTCATTTAGTTCTTCAAATAATATTTTAAGGTTTTCATTTAAACCATCATCTTATTCTAACCACTAACGTACCCATGTTGAACTAGATCAATTGGAATTGACAACCCATGGGCATTCACATATTCCTATATAGATTTATTAACACGTGTATGGATGTTATGAGCCTCACCTCTAAATTCAGATGTGAAGATTGGAGATTAAGAATAACCCGTATATTATAATGCATATCCATGTTTTTAAAGGGAGATATATGCCCATTTTATAAATTTTGGTTTTAATAAGAAAGGTATGTGTATAAAATGTAGGGGATTAGTGATAAACAAGATAAAACATCATAAACTTACAAAAATCACCCCTCTTTTCCTCATTTTACATTTGTACTCGAATGTTAGTACAAAATAAGTAAAGATGAAACTTTTATTCAACATAATTACAAAGAATCACAAAAACGAATGTATGTCTTCATGTGAGATATTGTCTTCCTTTCCCTTCTAGCTTGTTTACTATTCTTAATTTCCTCTTGTTCATTTTCTACAAGGCTCGGTCATGGAGGTCAAAGCTATTCCCTTGGGCTTTGTATTCTTAGTGTTTCTCGTTTAGCAGAATAGAAGACTTACTCTCTTAGATTGTTTGTGACCTTCAAGATTAAAGTTGCAATGTCAATTGTGAATGTACCTACAAGACAAATATAATATAAGCAAACACTATTTTTAAATATATACTAGGTACGTACATTGTTATGATCGGGATCAATGATAGAGACCGGGTCTGACTATGTTGAACGCTTACACACAATTCATTTGATATTATTTATGTTAGAAGTTAATATTCGTTTCTATTCTTCGCATGTCATCACAAACTCTTAAACGGAGTTCAAGTGAGGAAATATTTGTTTCGACTTGAAGCGACACAACATGATTAGAATGATGTAATAGAAGGAACACAAGACACATAAGATGTTTATGGATATTCGGAGTCAAAGCTCTTACGTCACCCCTTCTTCTCAAACTTGAGAAGGATATTCACTAGAAGATTTGGTTCAATACAACACTTGTACAAACCTAGTCGAACAACCAGGACTTAGTTACTGCCTATTTTCGAACTCCTAGTACACAAACTCTGTTGAACAGAAACAAATTTTGTCAACTTACAATGCTAACCAACTCACATAGAATAGCTAGTATAGTAATACACTTTTAACACTCTAACAAACTTGAAAGCTTGTAAACTTTGAGATCTTGAGAGAGTCGTGAGTATAGTTATTAGTTCAGGGATTCGTAAATCTTATTTTATAACTCGTATATTGAAAAGTGTTCTTTGTCCTCAGTCTTCTGTCTTCTTAAGTAGGCAGATGTCAACGGACATATTTGCTGCTTAACAGATATATCTGCTTCATAAGACATTTGTCTTAATCTTGATTAGTTTAGTTCCAGAATAGTACATCAGATGATATATTCTTTGATCTTGTATGTTCTTGGATGATAGTAAGACAATTTGTCATTAATGGGATCACGATGTACGAGGAGTGTATATCCCAGAAGGTTTCACTTGTCTTTAGTTCTTTTAGCATAGCCTCTGCTGCTCCCAAAAAGATCTTCATCAGTCTTTGCACAAAAAGGAAACAAATGTTGGATACGTATAAAGCTGTCTTCTAATAATACTGGAAGCGTCATAATGTAGCATCGAAATGGTAAAGTATCGGACGCGCTCCAATTTGATGTAAAATCAAAGTCATAAAATACCGGATGCGTGTTTAAAATAAAACCGAACTTACAAAGTATTGACTTCATATAAAACTAGATACGTGTTTGTAAACTATCAAGATCACAAACTACTAGAGGCACTTATTATATAAAACCGATTATATAATACCAGATGCACTTCTTATATAAAACCGATTATGCAAAATACCGGTCACGTATTTATATAAAATCGATTATATAAACTATCGAACGCGTTTTCACAAAATGCCGATCTTGTAAAATACTAGACGCGTTCCTAAATATAAAACCGATGCATCAATAACCGGCTACGCTTCAATATAATACTAAGATGAAAACTACCGGTTATGCTTTAGTATAAAATACCGAAGGGCAGTCAAGTCGGGTGCGCTTCATAAAATACCGATCTTTATAGAATACCGAATACGTGTTTCTAAAATACTAATTTTACAAACTACCGGAAGCGCCTCTTTTATAAAGCCGAAGTTTGCAAAATATAGGACATCTTCTAATTTCAAAATACCATACATCTTTTTCTTTCCAATTTTCTTTAATCTGCATATGATTAAATTAGCATAGTTAAGTTCTTATATATATGTTAATAGTTAATTAATACTTAACAGTTGATTAACTATTTTGACTTAACATACACGACTTGCAATAAGATTATGTTGCATTATCAATGAGTCTTGGAATCGTATCATTTGATTTTTGTGTTTATGATTTCTAAGGTAAAAAGAGTTTATCCAATGACTAGGGAAGCTGAAGCCATAAAAGTAAAGAGGAACTATTGAGTTGGTAATTTTACCGCACTATCCCCATGAACACCTCCTCGAAATGAGACTCACAAGTAGAAGTGAAGATTGATCACGAGTGTCTTAGGTCATCCTCTTACACCATTGCTCATTTTGAAATAGATCACACATCCTCGTTGGCACATTTTATAATATAATCAATATGAGTATAGATGATGTCGCACAACGCACACTCTATACCACCTCAAAACAAATTACGATGTGCTTGAAATTTAAAACATTATAAGAAAACATTTAATTTACGGTTTTGTGCTCTATCATTAGGTTATTAGTGCAAAGTAATGTTTTTTTGAAAGACAATAATTTGTTTAAAGTTAATCATCTTAGTCCTTATCAGAATCACCAGTTTCTATACGCGTTTAAAAAGTCCATCCCACGAAATCAGCTTGAGACATGATTAACCTCATTTCTTACCATTTGCTCGAATCATAGGGTGGGATAAGGGACTAATATGGTTCAGAATTTGTGTCCAAGTTTATAACTAAGAATGTTCCATGAAATTTCTTAGTGTCATGCAAAAAGTCCTTATCACTTGTGTCTTACAAAATGTCATCGACATAAAGTACCAAAAATATGAATTTACTCTCATTGAATTTAAGATACACACAATCCCCGCCAGTGTTCACCTCAAAACCGAACGAGATAACCACCTAATGGAATTTATGGTACCATTGACAAGAAGCCTACATAAGCCCATAAATGGATTTTGTCAATTTGAAAACCATTTCTTTAGAGTCATCCGACATGGAATTTTGTGGTTGCATCATAGTTTGATCAATGTTGTCGTTAAGAAACATTGTTTTGACATCAATTTGATGTAGCTCAAGATTAAAATGTTCTACAAGTTACATTATTGTTCGAAAAGAGTCTTTTGATGAAACTGGAGAGAAAGTCTCTTTAAAATCAATACCTTCCTTTTAAGTAAATCCCTTTTCCACAAGACATGCTTTAAACCTCTCCACATTACCCTTCAAATCCCTTTTAGTTTTAAAAATCCATTTACAACTAATGGGTTTTTTACCTTCAGGTAATGGGACAAGTTCCCATACTTTATTGTCTTGCATGGACTTATACTCCTCATTCATTGCTTCGATCCACTTTTGAGAATTGAAACAATTTATAGCTTGAGTGAATGTGAGTGGATCATCCTCACTCGTACCATAATTTTCCTCATGCTCCTGAAGAAATACAATGCAATCATCCGATATTGCATTTCTTCTCTCTCTAATGGACCTTCACTAAGGCACTTGTTTCTGAATTTGAGATTGTTGAGTTTAAACTATAGGAATAATTACCTCTTCCTGAATAAGGGGGAGTTCTACATTGTTCATACGGGGATTCAAAATCGCTTGTTGAACAATGATAGGTATGGCAACCTACACATCGCCAAGAGAAGTTAACTTAGTCGAAGACTGAGTCAAAGATTCCTCCTCCTCGAAATCAATGTACCTTATATTTTTTGTACCCTTAAACTCTACATTCTCAAAAAGTATCGCATTTCCCGTTTCAAAAATTTTCTTTAGTGTGGGATCGTACAACTTATAGCTCCTTGATCGCTTAGAATAACCAATAAAGTAGTTACTTAATGTCTTGGGGTCCAATTTCTTTTCTAAAGGCCTATAAGGCCTTTCATCAACTAAACAACTCAAATATGTAATTGTTTTAAACTAAGCTTTCACATAGTCCAAAGTTCATAAGGTGTTTTACTAACTTCTTTAGTTGGTACCCTATTAAGAATATATGTTGTTGTTTTTAATGCTTCTCCCTAGAGTGACTCTGGTAAGGTAGAATGACTGATCATACTCCTTACCATATTCTTAAGATTCCAATTTTGTCTTTCAGATACATCGTTCATGCTAGGTGATACATGCATAGTGTACTATGGGATGATACCAGATTCCTTTAGAAATTTAGCAAACGATCGTGGACGTTGTTCACCAGAACCGTCATATTTATCGTACTATTCACCACCACGATCAGATCTGACGCATTTAATGTTTCGGTTGAGTTGTTTCTCAAATTCAGCCTTAAACGACTTACAAACATCCACGGACTGTGACTTTTCATGAATTAGGTATATGTATCCAAATCTGGATTAGTCATCAATGAATGATATAAAATATTGTTGTTCATTCCAAGAAGCTGAAGGGAATGTGTTGGAAAAAATTAAGTGAAGAGTTAATTAACTTAGAAGAAATTATTTGGAAAAACTAAGTAAAGAGTTAATTAAAAGAAAAATGCTAAATATTGATCAATTGAGTTTTCATTATGTTTAGATATGAATAAAGCTAAGCCATCTAATTATTTCTATGTAGGTGCATCAAATCTAGCTAACTTAGATATGGTATAAGCAGGCTAATTAGACGTATTATTTGTTAGACGTTCCAGTCTAACAGATACGTAGTTAGACATGCCAATCTAACAGATATGTAGTTAGATGTGACAGTTTGATAGATACGTAATTAGACGTGCTAGTCTAATAAATACATAGTTACACGTGTCAGTCTATTAGATACGTAGTTAGACATGTCAGTCTAACAGATACGTAGTTAGACGTGTTAGTCAAACAAATACGTAGTTAGACGTGTCAGTCTAACAAATATGTAGTTAGACATGATAGTCTAACATATATGTAGTTAGATATGTCAGTCTAATAGATACGTAGTTAGACGTGCCAATCTAATAGATACGTAGTTAGATGTGCCAGTCTAACAGATACGTAGTTAGACGTGTCAGTCTAACAGACAAATAGTTAGACGTGCTAGTCTAACAGATATATAGTTAGACGTTGGCGTGTAACTCCTTCAGATTAGTTTGAAGTGATTTGAAGTTAGATGCTGTAGTCTAACTCTATTAGACGTGGTAGTCTAATGGGATGCGTAGTTAGAAAGTGAAGTCTAACTCCATTAGACTTGGCAATCTAATGAAACTCGCTGTTAGACGTTGGAGTCTAACTCTCTTAGACTTTGCAGTCTAATGGAGTACATCTAATGTTTTGCTTCAGCAGCTGTTTGAAGTTGGCATACATCTACCCACGATTAACTAGTTGTATGCTACTCCTTCTCCACTCTCTCTTGTAGTCCAGTATGCCAGCTATTTGCATCAAATGAATGAACACCACGTACGCGAATATTCTTCCCACTACTTGTTCAGTACAAGACAGTTCTAGAAGGATATCCGGCGCACTACCGTTCAGTACAACCACGATCCATGAGCATAGAGTCTGTTGTACTCCTGTATTATGGAGGCTTTCCAATGGGCACTTGCCACGTATCCATGAAGACCATTCGACTGTTGGTGTCCTTCTACTACAAATAGATGCTCAAGGACAACGACTGAATCTCTCGGTCTACCAGTTATCAAATCGAATTCTTCTTACTCATTACTCTTGCACTTACTGATTGTATATCATTTTCCATGTTCAAAGAGAGAATCAAAAATACTGTTGAGCTGAGAGATATTATTGACCATATTGTGGATCCCGTTCAACCTGATCTAATCATGGAAGAAGAGGAGAATAATGTTGTATTAATTCAACCGTCCGTTCTGTAGCAATCAGAAGCATTGGAAACCCATGGTCTAGAGGCAGAAAAATCTCCAGAGAAAGAGACAGGCTGGTCAGTCTATTTAAGCACAAACTGAGGGGGAACCCTCGAAAGAAGACGAATCTGATAAGAGTTCTTCCACTGAGGGGGAATAAGACAACAATGATAATTCGTCACAAGGTCTACCGTTATCACAATGCTTCATTCCATGCTCACCATTTCCTCGATCCTCTCCTAAAATAACAGCCGCGAATATCATTGAAAAAGTTGTTCATCTACGTCTTCATTCTGAAGGACCTTCTGATCATATTCACAAGGTCTGTGAAGACATTCTCAGAGATCAAGAGAAGTCCAAGGATGAATCTGTGGCAGATGAACTAGATCGAGCACTTTGTGCATGCTCATACTCATGTCAGTCCTATTAGAACTTCTCCAGTCAGCCCTCCAGAAATGTATCTGCTGAAGAAACCCCTCGTAAAAGTGGAAAGATGTTAATATCTATGTCGAAAATGATGTATTCTCTTCACAAGAATATGTTGGACATGTAGTCTAGAAGGTCAAAACTCGAAAAGAGTAATATTTCAAACAATAAAGAATTCTCTTCTTTTCTTGCAACTCAGAATTGGAGAAGACCATGAAGAGAAACACTTATGAGATCAACATCGTCAACACTACCTATTCCAAATTTGAAAAGAACTTTTTCAAAAGACAGTCCTAAATGTTTGAGGAAGAAAGGGAATTCAACCCGAATCTTCATTAGGAAATAATATCTAGAATGAATCTTGTTCAAGGTCAAATGGTTGAGATGACATATTGCATGAACAGAGCCGATGTTGAACGTATGGAACAAGATGACTCCTTTGCAACATCAATTCAAGCCATGGAAGATGCTGAAGCTACCTCTGAGAAAGAGAAAAGCCTTATTTCCATTGATGTTGATAATGTTAAAAAGGGGGAAGGAAGCTCAAGAGGAGGAGGCAGCAGTTCTAGAAGAAGTAGCTTAAGAGGAGGTACTTCAACAGGCACGAGATAAAAAAGAAAAGCCGTTGAGGAAGGAAATTGCAGACCAACCAAAAGGGGTGGAGGTCGCGGTGGTGATCGAGGTGGTGGAAATGGTGGAAGGGGTGATCGTGCTCCTAGTGGTGGCCGTGCTCTCGTTCCTCAATTTCGTAATCTATTGACCGGTGAAGGGTTCGCTGATCCAAACATGAAATGGGAAGGACAATAATCTCTTTTCTTTTAAATTATTTTTGTTGGTTTCTGAACTTGGTTTTTGGAATTTTGTTTTTGGAACTTATACTTGAAGTTTGTGAACAAATGTCATTCTTACTTTATTTTGATGGGTGTTTATCTTATCTTATTAATTGTGGAAAGTTTTAACATCATCAAAAAGGGGGAAATTGTTGGATCAAATTATTTTGACTAACGTTGTTTTAATGATGTATTAGAAAAACTTTGATTAAGAATTAAGCTAAGCCGTCTAATTAATTTTTGTGCAGGTGCATCAAAATATGCTAAGTTAGACTTGTTTTGAAACATGCTAATTAGACGTGATACGTAGTTAGACTTGCAGTCTAACAGATACGTAGTTAGACGTGCAGTCTAATAGATACGTAGTTAGACGTGCAGTTTAACAGATACGTAGTTAGACGTGCAGTCTAACAGATACATAGTTAGACGTCCAGTCTAACAGATACGTAGTTAGATGTGCAGTCTAACAAATATGTAGTTAGACGTACAGTCTAATAGATACGTAATTAGACGTGTAATCTAACTCCATTAAACTTGGTGGTCTAATGGTTCTCGCTATTAGACGTGGGCGTCTAACTTCCTTTGACTTAGTAGTCTAATGGAACATGTATAATGCCTCTCTTCATCATCTGCTTGAAGTTAGCACCCGTCTACCCACGATCAACTAGTTGTACACTACTCCTGCTCCACTCATCCATGCAGTCCAATACGCCAGCTATCTATGCCCAATGAATGAATGCCACGTACACGAATATTCCTCCCACTACTAGTTCAGTAAAGGACAGTTCCAGAAGAATATCCGGCGCACTACCAGTTTGGTATGGCCATGATCCTTGTGCACAGAGTCTGTTATACTCTTGTACTATGGATGTTTTCCAATGGGCGCTTGCCGCATGTCCATCTAGAAGATTCAACCGTTGGTGTCTGTCTTCTATATATATAGATCCTCAAGGACAACGGTCGATGTACTAGAGAGAGTAACAAGTTTTTACAAGAGTCTCAGTCTTATTGATTTCATAAGCCTTACTTGCTATCAGTCTTATACTCTTGCACTTTCTAATCTGTAAAAACTGGATAAAAGAAGTCGAAAGCGACAAAAGAGTCAGGACAATGACACCCTAAAAGGGGGAAGCATCAGAAGGACTAAAACACATCAAAAATGGAAAGCGTCACCCAAAAGGGGAGAAAACTGCAGAGCTGAAAACAAAATCACCCTAAAAAAGGAAATGAAGCAAAAGAGAGCCTCACCAGAGGAAATTCCCGATCGCCCGGACATATGTTAACCTGCCCCATGGGCCCAAAGCTATGCCGATCACCGGATGGTGGTCTTAAGGCACATCTCGAAATTTAGCCCCTGGGAAAAACTCCGCCGATCACTAAATGGTGTTCGTTCATAAGGCGATGAACCTCCGAGCAGGAAAACACCGATTGTCAGATGATGATCATATGGTGTTCATACAAGACGTCACAAACCTAGGTGAAAGGAAAGCCCTAGTTTTTGATCTGAAGACATAAGAAGAGGAGATCGCATCATGTCTTACGCCTATTAATAGGGTCAGTGATGGAACCCAAGGTGCACGGGACGAATCTGAAACGGAGGTTTCTGAAAAAGATCAAGACGAGCGCTTATTGTGATCCCTGAAATATTTGTACACAATTGGGAGTGTCGACGTTTGATCATAAAGAGGAAGCTTATAAAGCTCTTGAATGCCTTGTTAGTCTTAGTGCTACAAAAGTAGCTGCAACGGAGCGCTTATTCAAAGGATCTCTTCGGTAAAGACTAGCTCCCTAGCTTCCTGAAAAGAGAGGATTCGGTGTCAAAGATTAGCATCCCATTCTCCAAGATAAGTGAGAGCATTTTTTGCATCTATTAAGTCAAAGCTAAGAGACTATAATATGAGGGTTGATACGAGACCTTCGCCCCTGTCAGCTAAAGGTAGAATGATTAATCATTCGGAGGACTACAAAGAGTGAAACAGACGATCTAAACACTAGTCTTCCTTTGGGGTTGGGGTATGACTATGGCTTAATAATAATAGAAAAAGATCAATAGATAGTAGCCCCACGAAGCGGTAAGGGGTTTATTTACCGGAAACGAGAGAGTGCAAGAGAGAGACGCATGCAAGGAGCGAGGGGAGAGAACGAAGAAGCGTAGCACAAAGCGTTGGTTGGGGAAGAAGACCTCTGGAAGTCAATTATTCAGTACGAGAGTGGTTGGACTACATCAATCGACAGTACCAACTGAGGCTTCCAATCCAACTAACTGGATGAGGAAAGGATGAATGAGAAAGAAGGTTTGGAACGGAACCAGACCTAGTTCGTAGTAAATAGAGGTAGAGCAAAGGCAAGGGAGCTGAAAAAGGTGAGTACGTGCGAAAAGCGAGCCCTTACTATAACCAACCTCACAGATGAAACTCAATCTTTGACTTTTACACCGATGTATCGTACTCTCTCGACCAAGTCATCATAAGAAAATACTGACTAATCTTTCCGAACCGAAGTGAGAGAAGGAGGGAAGGCGCGCTACAACTAACATAACAGCCAGCTGAAAAAACGTTAGCTAGCTAGGCTAGCGCGCAATGGCTTTCTCTGATAGGGGCTCTATTCTTCCCGCCTAACCTATACTTTGTGCTTCTCGCTTTCTCTCAGCCACTAATGACTTATGTAGTCGTCGGCATTCCTCCTTGCCCCCCTACTTTTTAATCCAAAGGTTACCCTTGGATGTTGTCGTGACGCTTTGGTTACGAAGGCGGGGTCTAGGTTTATGGATGGATTCAGTCAGCGAAAGTCCCTCCAACTCAATCAATATCAACAACATGTCGTGACCATGGTTTATTTTGAAGAAAAGAAAGTTGGTTTCGAGGATTCATTGATTAGTACACCTCCGGTGCTAATAAGGTCGGGACCGTGGTCGTCCGTCTCTGGTTTGCCGGCCGATAACATCTCTGAGATTGACCATCCAGCTGGGTTGGTTGGGATATTCTTTTATATTGAAAAGGAAGAAGCTGTCTGCGCGAGTCACCTTCTTCTAGGCTCCGCTGGACGACACGACATTATCGTTTAAATATAGGTCGGCCGTACTTGTGATGGTTCCCAAGAATTCAATATGACCACTTAGGTCGGAGTTTCCACGGTTCTATGGAAGCGGGCGTGCTAAGTTCGGCCCGGTTTTTTTTGTGTCGTAGGGGAGGGATTGACCTTTCTAACGCATATTCAGTCGTACCAGCATAGCCCCACTGATTTGTTTTCGATCGGAGCATCAAG